>NC_080046.1:23076175-23223671 GCF_012489685.1 Lotus japonicus
AATGAAGTGATACTTTACCTCAATGTGCTTTGCCCTTGAATGCAAGATAGGATTCTTGCTCAACGAAATTGCAGCAGTGTTATCACAATAGATTGGGATATTGCTCTCAAGGATCTGATAATCCTCCAGCTGATGTTTCATCCAGAGCATCTGAGTGCTGCATATTGCTGCTGAGATATATTCTGCCTCTGCAGTTGATAGTGCAATGGTTGATTGCCTCTTGCTTGCCCATGAGACTAGATTGCTTCCCAGAAATTGACAATTTCCAGAAGTACTTTTTCTCTCTGTTCTATCTCCAGCATAATCAGCATCACAATAACCTGAAAGCTTATACTCTGATGTTTTCTTATACATCAAGCCAAGGTTAGTGGTGCCTTTCAGATACCTTAGGATCCTCTTAACAGCAGTTAAGTGGGTTTCCCTTGGATCTGATTGAAAACGAGCACATAAATGAACACTAAATAATATGTCTGGCCTAGATGCAGTTAAGTACAGAAGTGAACCTATCATGCCACGATAGAGCTTCTGACATACTTTACCACTTATATCTTCTTTTTCCAGAATGCATGTTGGATGCATTGGAGTCTTGGCCACTGTAGATTCCAGCATATTGAACTTCTTCAGAAGTTCTTTAGTGTACTTGCTCTGATGGATATATGTTCCTTCTGGTGTTTGATCAACTTGTATTCCCAGAAAGTACTTTAATTCTCCCATCATACTCATCTCAAATTCAGCCTGCATCATCTCAGAAAATTCTTTGCATAGAGATTGATTAGCAGAACCAAATATAATATCATCAACATAAATTTGCACAATTAAGATATCATCTTTATAAGTCTTGCAAAAGAGAGTTGTATCTACTTTACCCCTTACAAACTTATTCTCCAGAAGGAATGAGCTAAGTCTCTCATACCATGCTCTGGGAGCTTGCTTCAGACCGTAGAGTGATTTCTTCAATTTGAACACATGGTCTGGTTTCTTTTCATCTTCAAAACCTGGGGGTTGATGAACATAGACTTCCTCTGAGATATAACCATTTAGGAAGGCACTCTTTACGTCCATCTGATGTAGAACTATGTTGTGATTTACTGAGAAAGAAATCAATAGTCTGATTGCCTCCAGTCTTGCTACTGGAGCAAATGTTTCAGTGTAGTCTATTCCTTCCTGCTGGCTGTAGCCTTGAGCAACTAGCCTTGCCTTGTTTCTGACTACATCTCCTTTCTCATTTAGCTTGTTTCTGAATACCCATTTCGTTCCAATAACATGGACATTCTCAGGCTTCTTCACTAAGCTCCAAACATCGTTCTTGGAGAATTGATTCAATTCTTCTTCCATGGCCAGAATCCAATCCTTGTCCTGAAGAGCTTCATCTATGGACTTGGGTTCAATTAAGGACACCAATCCTTTCAGACTTAGCAAGGTCTCTTCAGAGGGTCTGAAGGCAGATCTGGTTCTGACTGGTTCATCTTTGTTGCCCAGAATCAATTCCTTAGGATGAGCTGCAGTGATTCTGCTCTTCTTCAGAGTTTGTGAGTTAGAGGGACCAGCTTCTTCCTCTGGTTCATCTTCCTCTGGCTCAACTTCCTCTGGAGCTTTGCCTTTGTCAGAAACATTAATGCTTAAATCTGCAAACTTTTCAACTAGCTTTGACTGGTCAGAGTCAAGCTTATCATCAAATCTAACATGAATAGATTCTTCAATAGTCTTAGCATCAGTATTATAAAATCTAAAACCTTTAGATCTATCAGAATAACCAAGTAATAGACACTTAGAAGATTTAGCATCAAATTTATGCAATCTATCCTTAGTATTGAGAACATAACAAACACAGCCAAAAGGATGAAAATAAGAAATGTTGGGTTTTATGTTCTTCCACAATTCATAAGGAGTCTTATTCAGAATTGGTCTCACAGAGATTCTGTTCTGAATGTAACATGCTGTATTTACTGCCTCTGCCCAAAAGTGCTTAGCCATGCCAGTTTCTTGGAGCATGGTTCTAGCCATCTCCTGAAGAGTTCTGTTCTTCCTCTCAACAACACCATTTTGTTGAGGAGTTCTGGGACAAGAGAAATCATGTGTAATTCCATAGGAATCAAACAGACTCTCAAACTTGTCATTCTCAAACTCTCCACCATGGTCACTTCTGACACGCACAATTCTACAAGCCTTCTCGTTTTGCACTTGAGCAATGAAGGTAGAGAACACAGCATGAGACTCATCCTTGCGGGTTAGAAACTTTACCCATGTCCAGCGGCTATAGTCATCAACGATAACCATCCCATATCTCTTGCCACCTATAGACTCAGTTTTCACTGGTCCAAACAGGTCGATATGCAGAAGTTCTAACGGCCTTGAGGTTGAGACAACATTCTTTGCCTTGAAAGGGACTTTTGTGAATTTGCCTTTCTGACATGCTTCACAAAGAGCGTCTGAAGCGAACTTCAGATTGGGTAAGCCCCTGACAAGGTTTAGCTTGCTCAGCTGAGAAATCTTTCTCATACTGGCATGCCCTAACCGTCTATGCCATACCCACTGCTCTTCATTAACAGACAGAAGGCACTTCACATTCTGAGCCTCCAACTCAGATAATCTGATCTTATAAATGTTGTTCTTCCTCTTGCTGTTAAACAGAACAGAGCCATCGATCTGACTTACAGCCCGGCAGGACTTTTGATTGAATATAACATCATAACCCTTGTCAGCTAATTGACTTATAGACAATAAGTTATGTGTTAAGCCGTCTACCAATAAAACATTATCAATGCATGGACTACTATCTACACAAATAGTACCAGTACCAATAATTTTACCCTTTTCATTTCCTCCAAAGCCAACTTCGCCTCTAGGCTTAAGTTTCAGCTCTCGGAACATACGCTTTTCTCCCGTCATGTGACGCGAGCATCCACTGTCCAGATACCATGATTGGTGTTTCAGTGGAGCTATCAAGGATATCTGCAACATAGATAATCTTGTCCTTAGGTACCCACTTTCTGGGTCCTCTTTTGTTAGTTACCCTAAAGGTTCTGATCACCTTGGGTGTCTCAACATAATATTTTAAAGGAATATTTGCATGATATTTAGTCATAGAGAAAGATCCCTTTTTAAGAGGGTTTTTAGCAACTTCAGCAGGTACAGGATCAGGCAATATGGTACCAGAGGGAACAAAGCATTCATACAAGGATTTAGCTTTAGACACAGAAGGCTCATTTCTAATTGGTTTAGAATAGCCAATGCCATGCATTCCATTTCTGCTTACACCATAGATCATTGAAGCCATTAAGCTTCTATCTACGCTTTTAGCCAGGAATCTTTGAAAAGATTTTTCATACTTAGATTCATGCTTACTATCAGAGGCGTCGCAGGCAATAACTTCTTCTAACTTTGCAATTTGATTCTTAAGCACAGAGTTAGAATTAACTAAAGCATGGTTATCATTTTTCAAATCAGATATGATTTTCTCATGTTCAGAAGGAGTTTTAGAACCAGCAGATAAGTTCTTTTTCAGCTTCTTATGCTTAGACAACAAGGAGTTATACTTATCCATGATATCAGACAAAGCATGTTTCAGTTCAGAGGTAGAGAAGGAAGCAAATACCTCATTTTCATCGTCAGAGTCTGGATCTCCTTCTGATTCTGAGTCAGAGTCAACAGCTTCCTTTGACTCTGTTCCTTTGTCTTTGACAATAGCCATGAGTCCTTGGACTTCACCATCAGAGTCAACATCCTCTGACTCTGATTCATCGAATGTCACCATCAGACTCTTCTTGGTCTTGAAGTGCTTCTTTGGCTTCTTGTCCTTCTTCAATTTTGGACAGTCACTTTTGTAGTGCCCTGATTCTTTGCACTCAAAGCAAGTGACTTCCTTGATTGATGACTTCTTCTGACCTGAGGATTCAGACTTTCCTCTTGCCTTTCCAGAGCCTTTGAACTTGCTCTGCCTGTGCTTCCAGATGCGGTTGAGTCTCTTGGAGATCAGAGTCAGCTCATCTTCATCAGAATCTTCTCATGCTTCTTCAGATTCTTCTTCTTCAGCTTGAAGAGCCTTTGACTTCTCAACCTTAGCCTTTTCAGATTTGGATTTCAAGGCTATGGACTTTTTCCTCAGATCTTGCATCTCTGAGCGCTTCAGCTCATGGCATTTCAAAATGCTGATGAGTTCTTCTAAACTCATATTCTCAACATCTCTCGTGAGCTCTATTGAAGTCACCAAAGGCATCCAACTTTCAGGAAGACACCTGATGACCCTTATGACGTGATCTTTTGTTGTGTAGCTCTTGTTGAGAGGACGTATGCCAGCTACAAGCAGTTGAAATCTGGAGAACATTTCTTCAATGGACTCATTTGGCTCCATGATGAAGGATTCATACTTTTGGATCAAAGACAATGCCTTTGATTCTTTGACTTTCTTGTTTCCTTCATGAGACATCTTCAGAGAATCAAAAATGCCTTTAGCAAACTCACGATCTGTAATCTTCTGGTACTCCTCATAGGAGATAGCACTTAGAAGAATTGCTCTTGCTTTATGATGTTGTGAGTACAGCTTCTTTTGATCTGCAGACATCTCTGACCTTGGGATCTTTTTGCCATCTGCATCAACTGGACGCTCATAGCCATCCACAATAATATCCCAGAGATCTGCATCGAAACCCAGAAAGAAACTTTCCAGTCTATCTTTCCAATATTCGAACCTTTGACCATCGAACATAGGAGGCTTTGCGTTGTAACCATCTCTTTGAGTTTCACTGGTGGTGGCTGCCATTGTTTTTCACACCGGCCCGGATCACTGAACACTGTTAGGTGTGGTAATCAGAACTTGCGCTCTGATACCAATTGAAGGTATGAAAAACGGTAGAAAGGGGGGGTTTGAATAACGTTTTCAGTACAAAACTACCACCTTAAAGATTTTAACAAATCTTTTCGAGAACTAAGTGCAAAAGATAGAGATAGAAAAGCACACAAGGATTTTATCCTGGTTCACTTGATAAATTACTCAAGCTACTCCAGTCCACCCGTTAAGGTGATTTCTTCCTTCTTAGAATGAAGGCAATCCACTAATCAGGTAAGAGTTACAACTGCACTTGAAACCTACAAGTGACTAACAATTACACTGACTTAGCTCACACTAAGATTCACTCTCTTAGTCTTCTCTAGGATCCGATCAACCTTGATCTCCTAAAGGAAAATCAAACAACTGTTTGAGGTTGGTGTTTACAAGGGTTTGCTTCTGAATAAGCTGAGTGTAAACTAAAATAAATTACAAGATGAAAGAAAGCTTAGAATATATCTTGCGCGTGTGTATTGCTTCTTGTATATTTTTTTTTTTCTTCTAGCCGCTTCTTTCAATCTTCAGCCTCTATATATACTCCAAGGATTAGGGTTGAGCGTTGCATGGGAAATGCTACCGTTGGAGGGCAGTTCTGGAAAATCCAGCTTCTGCTGTGGCTGAGAACGTTAGGTAGGTCGTCAGGAAGGTACACTTGCTTTTGTACTTGGATAGCGACTTGACCTTTTAACCTAGGAGACTTCTGATCAGAGGAATGCTTCGTATTGGAACTTGTGAAGCCGGTTGATCAGAGTCAGAGGGATAGCACAGATCCTCTGACCATTGTATCTTCTGATTCTGAACTCAGAGGGAAGAACATGGCCTTCAGAGTTTCTTGCTTCTGGACTTCAGAGTTTCCACTATTCAGCTTCTGGATCTTCAGAGTCTTCTACACCATCGGAACATCTGAACCTTCAGTGTTTCTTGGTTGTCAGAACTTCTGGATCATCAGAGCTTCTAGCGACTGAGTCCTCATCAGAGTTTGTATAGCTTCAGATCTTCTGAAGCTTTTCCACTGTTCATACTGAACATGGTGAATGCGAAAGCGTTGCTTGGGTTACCCTTTATACACAGTGCTTCTGATTTGTGTGAAATTGAGTCAGGGTCAGAGCCTGTAAATAGCACACTCAGAAAAACACGTTAGAGTACCACAATTGTTCATATCAAAAGGTTAACTTGTAATCATCAAAACATAGAGTTGTACTACTAGATCAAAACTTGATCTTACACTTAGCGTCTTCATCTGAGTGCTCAGCAGTTTGCTTGGATGCTTTGCACCTTAGTTTGGGTGCTCAACACTTTGTTTAGGTGCTCACTTAGCACCTTAGTTTGGGTGCTCAACACTTTGTTTGGTGCTCAGCACTTTGGTTTGGGTGTTCAACACCCACTTTCTTTCAAGCAAAGGTTCTCCAAACCGTCATAGGTGCTCATCACCCCTTATATGGTGCTCAACACCATTTCAACATATTCAATATTTTCTTTAGACCGCCTCAGGTGCTCATCACTCCTTCTATGGTGCTTAGCACCATTTAAACAAATTTGAAGTTCTTCATTGTCTAAATGGTGCTTAGCACCATTGGCTGATACTTAACACCTTTTGACCAGAAAGCTCAAAAGTCATTATTTCTTCACTAAGTCTTGCATATTTCTTTTGATATTCACTAGAATTTTCTGCTAGTGCGTTGCACGATGGATTTTACTCTTATTATTTAAGCATGTAGTTCATATTTAAAATGGAAATATTTTCAAGTAAACTGTTTCAAGCTTTTTCACTTGTAATATTGAACAAAATGATGAAACAAAATAATTTTACACTATTGCGCTCAGTCATAAATTTACATTACTAATTTACCAACAACTAACATTTACCTATTAAAAAAAATCCACACATTTACAATTTGAATTACAACAAAATGATGATAAGGCAAAAAAATTCCATTTGCCTTACATATACTTTTTTTTCGAAAGTGAAAGATAATATTGGATAAATAGAAAGGACCAAGCAATACAAACCCTCCCAAACTTCCTATACCAAAAAATCAGTTTCGAGCAACAGCTCTAGCAAAAATCGCTATACAAACCCTCCCAAACTCCCTATACCACCAAAGAAATGCCCCAAACCAAACCCCTAAAAGGCCGCATACAGCAACAAAACCCCTCAAGACCCCTCAGAAACCCATAAGAGAACCAAGCAACATAACCGCACCAGCGAAACAAGCAACTCCTATAAAAAAAGTAGGCCACCCTAAGAAGCTATGCGCGCCGAAATCTGGGCCGCTATCTGGTTCAAGGCAACGTCATCAGAGTAAGAGTACTCTAGGCCCAACCGTTTTCCCATCAAAAGGGCGCTCCTTGCCCTCATCAAAACGCCCCGTGGTTTTGAGAATTCGACCGACAAAAGCATCAATTCCCGCCCGATTGAAGAGACCTCCGCTTGCGAACTAGAAAAGATTGAGTGGCTCAACTGTTTGTCTCTGTTTTCACCCTTCCTTGGCCGACCTCGGCGTCATCGAGCGCTCGTCTCCAGTCCTTGATCCCTAACTGCACATCCAACAATCTCCTTGAGTTGGGCATTTCACACCTGTTCCTTGGGCAACAAATTCGACCCCTCTTGTCCTCCTTCAAAACCACCATCCACGCTGCCAGCTACAACAGAAGGTAAGGAACACTGCAACAAAGAAGTAGTTGCAGGCGATTCCTTCCTCTCCGAGCCAAGAGGCCATGACACAATCTCCGGAAAAAGGAACTCCACAGGCATTTGATCCCCTGAAGAGCCTTCCAACCCGCCACCTCTGAACATGGCTAGCTCGACCACCTTCGCCGGCGAAGACTTCCAGAGGGTACCCTGAGAAACAGAGCAAACCCTTGGAAACCTAGCCGGTGCCACTGAAAGGGCCGCTCCACCAACTCTAAGGCCGTCAAGCATGGACGTTGCAGCAGCTTGCTCCTCGAAGAAGAATCGGACGAATCCGAAGCGAAAACGTCTCCCTAACTTACGTTTCCTTTGGACAAACACATTCGAGATCCTCCCGAAAAGAGCAAACAGGCCTCGAATGTGGTGGTATCCCATTGCTTCTTCAATGCCATCCACGAACAGAGTAGGTTTCCGTCGCCGTTCTCCGCCGTTGTTGCGATTCAGAGCGCTGTTCTCTGCCTCCCCTGTGTCTGGATCATCATCCTCGCCATCCAAAGCCTGAATCGGGCCTCCCAATGTGTAACACCCCGATTTCGGTGGCGTCACTTTAGTAACCAAAAAGAAAGTCTAAGCGGAAAAACGTGAATATTTTTTTTTCGATAATAGAACCAAAGACTGAAAGAAATAAACTCCCAACAAAAGATAACCGAACTAATATATAATATAAATACAGCCCCCGCTGTAGTACCAAACCTCGTCACGTGTAACCTCCAGTGACGGAAAGTAGTAGAAAGTAACGCCCGTAGGCAATATGTACAGACCAAAGTAAAGGTGAAGTGTCCGCAACACAAACCTCAAAAACGAGAATAAGTTAGCCCAATCGGCCTGAAACAAGACCTCCTAAGTCCAACCAACTCTCTGTGATTCCCGTAAAGAAACCACACAAAAAGCTATAGGTGGGAAACTACCCTGTCCCCAAAGAAACAAATGATGGTCAGAGCTAAGACTCTACTCCTACACTAATCCTATCTCGAGGAGTTCACACCAGCACTAAAACCTACATGCTAGCATGATCGTCGTCTGAATCTGAATCCAGATCGACCAAGTCTATGTACACTACCCGTCCTCCTCTCGCAACCGCAATGCGCTCCGGTGCTGGACTCACGGGCTTAGGGCCCGAGCCAAGATCATCAATGATAGCAACGGAGGGTGAACTGGACTCTGCAGAAAGCACTCCCACTGGCTCCTCCTCTGAGGGATCCTCCTCATCCGAAGATAACGGTGGTGGTGGTGGTCCTCCTGCTCCTGGTCCGCAATGCACACCTGGTGGCAAGTTGAAACTGACAGTGCATCTCCGCAGCACTCCTGACGTCAAGTATCCTACCCTATCTACATGGTCCTCCATGATCCGCCCCGAGTATGTCGCTCGATGGCTCGCGGGGTCAACCACCCACGAACCGGGGTCATCCTGGTCTATCATCTCGTATCTAATCCCCCCGAAGGGTGGACCATTGTGAACCAGTCCGCTATGGACATCTGACAAAGGCGTTGTCCGCCAAAACACACACAGAAGACGCGAGGGTCAACTCCAAAGAATTATGTAATTATTAAACCCAATAGGTACAGATAAGAGAATAGCCACTTAGGCTTATAACTAGAGTTAGCATCCTAGGGTTGCATATTCCATAACGAACATAAATGACAGTAATAACAATTAACATGTTCCAAATAGGATTAACAAGTAACAATCACACTCAGCAACTAAGTTAGTATGCATGTTGCATGATATGCAGATGCTGGTTAACCCAGTTAACCAATATGCATTCCGGAAAGGATGGACATCAACGGATAAGCCCTAGCACCAGCCACGGTGGGACCATTTCGGCCCGCGTGCCTCTTATACCAACAACAACGGTAGTCAGATCAGCATAAAACCCGAAGGCCTGCCATTTCGGTCTGCTACTAAGAGTCACCTAGCAGCGCTCTTACGCGGAAATCCGGGTCTTATGACCATTTTGGAATCCGCCGTGGTCCGGCATCTCACCGTGTTTAAACCACTTAATGAGTGCATGCAATGCAGTGATTAGCCAAACAACGTCTCCGACCTCACTCGACACGTCGCCACGTGTTCTAGCTAAATTAATGTCTCTAAAAGCTTACCCTAAGGTAAAGTCGATTCTGCGACAAAAGACACTTCTTTACAACGACATAGTAACTCATGATGATCTCCAAATCATCTGACTCATCTCAATCCGATGGTCAAAACTGCTCAACGAGCAAAGAGTATCAACATACTCGGAAACTATCAGTTCCCGGCTTATCCCTCGGATAGCCCAACAACACAACTGCTCCCAGAGCACAAGAGTATCAACATACTCAAAACTTCTCAACATTCTCAACACTTGGATCCGACGACACTTCTCGCTTTCCACAACTAAGATTTGCATCCTAAGCTTCCTTATCAGCAGCTATCCTAGGAAGGTTGATGCTGCATCCGTTAATACATCCACAACAGATGAAACAACAAAATGCAGTTGACCAGTTAGAAATACCATTTAATTCTGGTTTAAAGGAAAATGATAAGAAATTAAGCAACATGTAACCAGGGCCGGTCCCGACATTTTGGAGGCACTGGACAAATATTAAAAATGGACCCCTAATAATTTTTTTTAAAGAACATTATTTATTTAAATTGTAAATAGCATCAACAACTTCAAAAATATGTGACTAACATAAACAAAACGTCATATTCTAGTCAATATTATCCAAAAAATCTTGAATGCAACTACTAAATTTTTTTTTTGGAAAGTTTAATGAGAATTTTTTTTGGGGCCCCTTCTTTTTGGAGGCCCTGGGCGGTGGGCCTGCCGGCCCTGCATGTAATCATTAAAGAAGTTGTAAAAAAATTAGAAAAACATAGTAATTCAAATATTAATTTCTAATTAAAAATATCAAATGTAATTACCTTCCTAATCAGCAGCTATCCTAGGAAGGTTGATGTTGCATCCGTTAATACATCCACAACGGATGAAACAGCAAAATGCAGTTGACCAGTTAGAAATACCATTTAATTTTGGTTTAAATGAAAATGATAAGAAATTTAGCAACATGCAATCATTAAAGAAGTTGTAAGAAAATTAGAAAAACATAGTAATTCAGGAATGAGTATGAAAGAAGGCTCAATATTTAAAGAGTATGAGAAACTAAGTTTAATGTAAGTTGCTAAATAATAGAATGTGGCAAACAGATGCAATGAGCATCTAGTAAATCCTAAGTCCTAACTTTACTTGAATTCACCGGTGAAGTTATCTCAAAACTGATTTCAAGTTCCAGACTTCAGTGAATTCAATTGTATGTTTATAGGTGTGATTACTCAAAATTTCCCATAGCTGAGAAATCCAAGATCACATGACACATGCACATAAAAATCACACTTAAATGAATTTTCTATCTGTTACCTAATATTACAAACCCTTTTTTTCTGGATTAAAAACAGTTTAAAGATAAACTAATTGGCTATATGTATATCTAGATAGAACTATATACACATCACAGCAATGGAACACCAAACGCACAATCTCTAACTCATACCTCCATATTGCCAATGATCTAACAAATTATGAACAAAATGTCCATGTTGTTTGGTTTCAATCAAAAAAGGTTACAATTTTTTGTAATAGAACTTTATTGGCTAAATTCTTTCTTATATTTGAAAAACATTCATGCTAAGATGATATTGAATTCATTCCAGCTCAAATAGAAACAAACAGTAGATCAAATAGGGCTACATGAAGTTGTAAGCTAACTTGACATGAACAAACATAATCATCTAGATCATCATTTCCATTTTCTTCCTAACTTCACTCTCAAACTCATTCCTCAACTTCAGATGAATATATATACATATAATGAAAAGAGAAAAACCTCCATGAGTACTGGTCTCATATGTTTTGTGGCTTGCTTGAATTGAGAGCAAAATCAGATATCTATGAACAAATATTTGCAATGTAATTAACCTTGAACAGGGCAGTCCTTCTCCACTCCCTACTATAGTCCCTATAGAGACTTTCCAATAAGATGGTTCTGTAGAAAATGAAAAGGGAGAAGATTCAGTTCTAGGCAAAAAAAGAATCAACAATGACAGAATCAGCAATGGAGAAGACACCCAAGAAATCAACGCCTTGGAGGGTAAAGTGTACACGAAATCTCTTTCGAAGGATCAATGGTTGAGACACCATCAACATTCACAGCCAAGAAGATCCTTATATATATAGAGAAAATGGAGTTGTGTGTGAGAAATCCGAGTTAGAGTTTAGACACAAACATGGAAAACCAAAACAATAAACAGGGAGGGTAGTGCAAATGCACACTAGCTAGTAATTGGGGGATAAAAAGAACGTGGGGCGGCGAGGTTGGGAAAAGAGATTGGATAGAGGTAACGACGGTGGGGGAACATCTCGAGAAGGAGAGAGTGGGAAAAGGGAGTGGAGTAAATGCAAGGGTAGGAGATTAAATTTGCAGAAGTTGAAACAACAGAAGGGATGGAGAATTTGAATTTGGGATTTCGATCAGTGGTCAGAGGGCATAAAAAAAAGATAATCAAGGAAAATTGAAACAAGAGATGATACATCTAGTTTCATACCTGATGGACCTTAAATAGGAGAAAAGGGGGATAGCGCCATCTGTAATTCGAATTGAGGAGAGTTCCACATTAATAAAGATTTAGGTTTTCGAGAACACATCTCTGGTAGAGAGATATAGGCATGGCTGCAAGGAGTTAAAAGGGAAAAAAAAATAGGGTTTCATTGGGCTGCTGCAAAGAGAAAGTATGAGGAAAATTTAAGTATTTTCGGCGGAATTAAATGTCAATTGAATCACACGGTTATCAAACAAGCTGGCTGGAGAATTAAGAGGAAACAATTAAGGATATTTTTTCGAAAGGAGAAAAAGTAGGAGATGAAACAACATAGTGGGGAGTGATAAAGGAAAACACTAGAACAGGATAATTATTATTGTGTGAGAAGTTGATGCTTTTAATTTAAAATAAATCTTGAAAATTCAAAAGCAGTAATTAAAGGGATAGGTGGTTTCAATGCGTGACTTTCAAATAAAGGGGAAAAGATGATTCTAATTAATTTTTTATTCTATGGTGGGAGCAATTAATGGGAGGGAGAAGTGTAATAGATATAGGGGAAGAAAAATTTAAAAATGGGGGAAAAGCCTGGTGAGGACATCTGTCCAGAAATAGAAATGGAGAATTGTGGAATGGACACGTGGAATTCCACTAACCTGAGGATGCACCAGAGAGCAGAATGCATGAGGAGCTGACACCTCAGCATTGAGTTTAATAACCCTTACTCTTTTAATATATGTATTGACCCCTATAACAAAAAGGAAGGATTAACCTTTATTTAGACTACATTTAAGGCATGATACTATTAAAATGTAAATATTTACAAGGGTTAAATATTCTTTTCGTCCCTGAACTATAGCGAACTTTTGGTTTCTGTCCCTATACTAAAATTGCGATGGTTCCCATCCCTATACTTAGTAAACCATTTGTTTTTTACCCATTGACCATGTTGACTGCTCATGTGTGATTCCAACGTGTAGGTCAGTGCTGATGTGGCAGTAATTTTGCCGGTTTAGCCGGTTTTTCAATTTTTTTTTTAATTTTTATTAATAGAAAATCCTTTCTTACTAAGTAAAAATATGACAACGTTTAATTTTACTTTTTTACCTAGGTCAGAATTGTTCATCATCTTTTCTTCTCTTTTCTTCTACTGAAGTCTTATTCACTGTCGCCGTCGTAGCTCCACTATCGTCGTCGTAGCTCTACTGTGTGGTCGTTCTCATCATCTCGCCGCCGCTGTTGCGGGGTTTAGGTTCGCAACAAGTAAGTAGTTTATCCCTTCTTTTTTGATTAGGTTTCGATATCCCCAATCTCTCTTTCGAATTCGGACCAAAGGGTTGGTTTGGCTACCATATGCGATTGATACCGCGAATTTGTTATTGATTTAGGGTTGGGAACCGATATCAATTATGTGGGTACCAGTTTCTATTGTTGTTGATTTAGGGACCAAATCAATATTGTAATTGCTAGTTTCTAAATTTCGACCTTCTAAATTTGATTTCTGTATGCGTTATAACATATAAATGTGTGTGTGTTGTAGGAAAAATGACATTCACCGCCAGATTTCATCACAGTGGTGGATTAATGTATATCCCTGGGCCTGTGTATGAGGGTAAACTCACTGTATTCGAAGACTTAGATAGTGACAGATGGTCTTATTTTGAGATTGTTGACATGGTAAAGGAATTAGGATACACTGGTGGGTTTCAAATGTGGTGGAAAAGGAATGAAGATTTATTGATACTGGATTGAAGCCGATTACAAATGATGTTGAAGCAATGGAGGTTGCTAGTTATGCTGAGAAGAATAAGTGTGATGTCCATGTGTATATTATTAATGATGAGCCTAATGTTAGTAATGCAACTAATGAGGTGGTTGCGGCTGTTGGTGGATCAATGGAAGGTGGTGGTTCTGAGAAAGGGAAAGGAGATGCTTCTGGGAAAGTTAGGAAGGTTGCCTAAGAAGGGAAAGAAAGTGCTGGTGGAAAAGGGAAGAAGGTTGCTGAGGGAGGCAAAGATAGAGTTTCTGGGAAAGGGAAGAAGGTTGGTGAAGGAGGGAAATATAGTGCTTCTGGGAAAGGTAAGAAGGTTGCTGAAGAAGCGAAATAAAGTGATGGTTGGAAAGGGAAGAAGGTTGCTGAGGGAGGCAAAGATAGAGTTTCGAGGAAAGGGAAGAAGGTTGGTGAAGGAGGGAAAAATAGTGCTTCTGGGAAAGGGAAGAAGGTTGGTGTGAAGAATGTTAAGCCAAGGAGGAGGAGTAACAGAATAATGAGTGGTTTTGTGAAATCTGGTGTGAAGAGGCCTGTTGAGACTATTGTTATTGAGAGTAGCGGCAGTGATGAGTCACTTAAAGATGTTCATTTGAATGACAGTGAGGAGGAGAAAGATCTTGATATGGATGATGGGTTTAATATGCCTGAGAATGATGACATTCTACACAACATCTATGAAAACACTTTTAGTATGAATTTTAATTTGCTTACACTTAGTTTTATTTTACTTTCCTTTTTGAGTTGCTAACCTATTTCAGTTTCACTTTACAGGGACTCAAACTTCTCATTGTGTGCCTGTAGAACCTGAGAGGGAGGAGGGGAATAATGAAGATCATGACATGGAATATGAGTACTTTTCTAAAGAGCTTGACAGTGCCTCTGATGCTGATGATGAGATTGAGGATGGACCTAGGGAAAGGAACCTTGTATTTAGAGAAGGAGAAATGTCTAAGGAATTTAAATTCAAAGCTGGCATGGAGTTTTTGTCTCTTGATCAGTTCAAAGAAGCAGTCAAGGTACACTCTATGTAAAATGGGAGAGAAGTTTACTTTCCAAAAAATGATACTATTAGGGCGAGAGCTGTGTGCAAAAAGAAGTGTGAATTTTTCATCCTTTGTAGCAAGGTGGGGAGGGGAAGGAGACTTACATGATCAAGACCATTTGTTCTAAGCATAACTGTGGAAGGTTTTTTAACAATAAGAATGCAACTGCAAGGTGGGTTTGCAAGGTAGTTGCTAGGAAGTTTCAAAACCACCATAAAATCAAGATTAATGAGATTGTTGCTGATATCCAACAAGACTATTCCACTGGGATCACTTCATATAAGGCTTGGAAGGCTAGACAAATTGCAAAGAACATAGTTGATGGGGAGGCAGCAAAGCAATACATTATGCTATGGGCATACAGTGCAGAATTAAGGAAACCCAATGCTGGAAACACTTGTAAGATAAACATGTACAGACCTTCACTAGATGTGCAACCTAGATTTGAAAGGTTCTACATGTGTCTGGATGGTTGTAAGAAGGGATTCAGGGCTTGCAGACCATTTATTGGTGTTGACGGCTGTCATTTGAAGACACAGTATGGTGGGATACTGTTAATTGCTGTAGGGAGGGATCCCAATGACCAATATTTTCCCTTAGCTTTTGGTGCAGTAGAGATGGAAACCAAAGACAGTTGGAAGTGGTTCTTGGACCTTTTGTTGAGGGATATTGGGGAGTCTAGGTGGGTGTTCATATCTGACCAACAGAAGGTATGAATTTTAATTTGCTAACACCTATTTCTGTTTCACTTTACAGGGACACATACCATGCTTCGAGGAAATGTTGAATGGTGTGGAACACAGATTTTGTGTGAGACACTTGTATGCAAACTTCAAGAAGAAGTTTGGTGGAGGGGCTGTCATTCGGGACCTTATGATGGGAGCTTCAAAAGCAACAAATCATCAGGAATGACATGCAAAGATGCAACAACTAAAAAAAATTAATGAGCTTGCATTCAATTGGTTAGCTGCAATCCCAACCAGATCCTGGTGTAAACATGCAATGAGCTTATACCCCAGATGTGATGTCATCATCAACTACCTGTCTGAATCCTTCAACAACACAATTTTGGTGGCTAGAGATAAGCCCATACTCACAATGTTTGAGTGGATAAGGACTTACTTCATGAACATATTTGCTGTCTTGAATGAGAAGATGTCAAAATGGAATGGAAATGTTTGTCCTAAGCCTAGAAAGAGGCTGGATGGAGAGATGCTATATGCTGGAAATTGGATCCCTAGGTGGAATGGTGAGGGAGTATTTGAAGTTCAACACTACATAAACAAGGTGATAGGTTTGTTGTGGACTTGAACAGGTGTGAATGTAGTTGTAGGTTCTGGCAACTAGTTGGGATACCCTGTAGACATGCATTGGCTGGAATCAATTATATGGGAGAGAATGCAGAGACATATGTCCATATGTACTACAAGCGAGAGGCTTATGCACAGTGCTATGGTAACACAATTACACCAATTAATGGTGGGAATCAGTGGGAGCCTTGTGCTGAGACAGTTGAAATGCTACCACCAACTTACAAGAGAGGGCCATGGAGACCAAAAAAGCTGAGGAGGAGAGATCCAATAGTGGAGGGGAACACAACAAGAGCCAGCAGGGCAAGAACAAAAATGAAGTGCTCAAGGTGTCAGCAATATGGCCACAATACCAGAATATGCAAGAACCCACCAGTTCCAAACAACCCACAACCGGAAAAAAAACAAGGGGGAGGGAAAAGCCAGACTCATAAAACTTGTCATTATTTGTAGTATGAAACCTGATGTGGATGTCATAATTTCTACATATTTGTGGTTGTTACAGAAGTCAGCAACAGGAGATGGAGTAAATGAAGGTGGATCTTCTTATGGAGCACCACAAGCTGCACCTGCTGTTGGGGAGAGTCACAGCGAGGACCCATGGGGCAAGGTCGAGGGGAAACACTAAAGAGATCTTGGACACCACATCTTAACCCAAAACCTTAAGGCATTAGGTTTATGGGTCAATCTCCTTATAAACTCTCCCTCTTACCTTGACTTCTCCAATGTGGGACTTGACTCTAACACTTGATTCCAACAATCTCCCCCTCAAGTGTGAGTCCCTCAACCACACCACCCATGGTCCTCCCGTCTGCGGAAGCTATCCACCTTGCACCGCCGCTCGCTGCCAATGGAACCCGCCGCCTAGCCATACTGCTAGGAAGACTTTCGACACAAGGAGCCGTCATGGTCCCACGAACCATCGACTCTGATACCACTTGTTGGGGAGAGTCACGGCGAGGACCCATGGGGAAAGGTCGAGGGGAAACACTAAAGAGATCTTGGACACCACATCTTAACCCAAAACCTTAAGGCATTAGGTTTATGGGTCAATCTCCTTATAAGCTCTCCCTCTTACCTTGACTTCTCCAATGTGGGACTTGACTCTAACACTTGATTCCAACACCTACACCACAAGCTGGAAATCAGAGAAGCAGAGGACCAGAGATAACTAGTGGCACATCATCTGGATCTGCAACAGCACAACCTGCAACATCACAACCTGCAGCTGTAGCATCACAACCTGCACCATCTCAAGCTGGATCTGGAATAACTCAACCTGAATCATTGCCAACTCAAGCTGGACAGGGTGGGACAAGCTCTCAGGTTAATGCTAAGCTAAGGCATTTGTCTAATTTTGACATGTAGTTCAATGGAATGGAAATTGTTGTAATTGATTTGTCTTTTATGTTTCAGGCTCCAAGGAACACTATCTAGGCTCCAAGGAACACTACCAAGGCTCCAAGGAACAACTTTCAGGCTCCCAAAAAGAATAAGGGAAATAGTGTTGCATCTTAAGAAGCTCCTGGACCAGTGGTGGGGACTGAAGATGTTGTGGCTGCAACACAAGAGAGTGTGGTGAAAAAGAATTGATGACTAGTTAATGTTAAGTTCAGTTTTTGGTACCAGACAAGTGTTTGATGTAATGTAAGGGCAATTTAAAAGTATGTGGGGACATGGTGCACTAGTTGCACATGAGAATATTTTGGTACAAGTGAAACACTGACACTTTAACTTTATGTTGTTGATGTTGATCAATTTGACATTCGGTAACTATTTTATAATCAAATGCACATGGTTTATGATGTTTCAGCAATACAGGTCATATGGTTATGAATGTTTACAAGTCATGAAATGCACATGGTATATAATCAAATGCACATGGTTTGGTATATGGTTATAATCAAATGCACATGTTGGTATATAATCAAATGCATTGGGTAACTACTGACCAGTTAATCCCCATATATATGAGCTGGATAGTTAGGCCAGCTTCCCATGTCAATCAATCTAAATTGATATAATGAGTTCATCATGCTCTATTTGTCAGTATCATTCATTCAAACAATTAGCTACTTGTGTGAGTGTTCCACCCAAAAACAAGCATACTGGACAATGCAAAAAAAAAAGGACTAAGCTAAAATAAGGGAATCCCAAGGCTCCAACAAGGCCAGCTTGGGAGCCTCAATGATCAACAACAGCTTAATTTTCACTACCAGCAGCAGCACAAGCAGGACAAATAAGCTATTGTAGCCAGTATAACAAACACAACAGCATATAAATAAGAGCAGAAGTCAACTTGAAATTCCATAAGTAAAATACCATTTCATTTGATCAATACTCATTACAAACACCAATTAGCTTCATATCAAACTAGAACTATACAAACCCCAAAACTTAACTAACCACCACACAATTCTACCTATAGTTATAGCTACCATCACAATCCATTACATCAAGGTGGACATCACAAGAATTGTGGACAGCACAATAATCAATATACATGACAACCCTAATCCCAAAATCAGATATTTGATCAATGCCTTATCTTCCATCTGCTTCTGCTGAACTTCAAGCCGTTTCTTCTGCAACTTCACCACTTTCTTTTGGGCTTCCATGAGTTCATGTTGGTAGAGAGAATGGGGATTGGCTTCATATTCTGCAGATTGGTTTAATTCAACAGCCTCATCCGGCCACTTGAAATAATCATAACCTGAAGGAACCCGAATAAAAAATGTCTCACAATCAACAAGCTAAATCGCAAGATAAGGGAGAAAATGAAAAGGAAACTCAGAACTTATATCCTAGTAAGGGCACCTCCAGAACTTTCGCCCTGGGTTGATGTCTGTATATGAGGTATATAACACCACGTTTTGGCCGCATTTGCACCTTTCCCTTGATCTTGCCCTGGACCTTGTCGAAGACGACGACGTTCCTTCGTGCTTCATTATGGTTCGTGTCTTCCTTGTCTTCCTTGAGTCGTGTCTTCCTCTTCGTCGCCCTTCGATCTGAGCACGCCACAACCTTCGCCTCCTCTCTTCCTTGTCTGCCTCGATGCCTTTCTTAGATTATCTGAATACCCTAAATTGATGATTTGAGGATTGATTTGGGGGTAAATATTAAGGTGATAAAAAATAAATAAAAATGTATTTTCTGTTAATAAAAATTAAAAAAAATTGAAAAATCGGCTAAACTGACATAATTACCGGCACATCAGCACTGACCTACACGCTGGAATCACACATGAGCAGTCAACATGGTCAAAGGGTAAAAAACAAACGGTTTACTAAGTACAGGGATGGAAACCAACGCAATTTTAGAATAGGGACGGAAACCAAAAATTCGCTATAGTTCAGGGACGGAAAGAATATTTAACCCTATTTACAAACGTATGAAAATGAGGGATATTTGAATAATAATTCACATGTTAAGAATAAATAAGTGTCAATTATAATATGAGAATCTAGGTAAATTTGACACTTATCAACTCCCCTCAACTTAGCACTTTGTTTTCCTCAAGAAAAAGATCAAGACTATAATCAAACAAGCATGACTTAAACATTTTCAAAGCTCTAATTGAAAGATCTTACACGAATTGAATCAATGATCCAAAACAGAAACATGATGCCCACAAGAGAATGTATAACATTGATTACTTTTGATCAAGGAACGCTCTATCAAGCCAGGATATAACATGTAAATCATACAAGGTCAGTGTTTCACTCATGTACATCAGTGAATCACAGAAGTCAAAGTTGTTACATGTCTCCACAAGGATCACTAAGGTGTTTCTAGGGTTGTAATGAGGTTAGCCTTCAAAGAATTTTATTTTTTTGGATAATCAAAGAAATTTAACAAGCTAAGAGAGCAATCACAGCTTACTTACATGATATTCATTCCCCCAAACTTGCTTTTAACCAACTCTCATTCACCATTCTCTTTCAACTTGTCCCCTTTTTGTCACCAATATCTTCTTTATCTTTTTTTTTTCTTCTTTTTTATATTGATTTTGAACTATATACACATGTTACCATATTTACAATGATATTGAATCCAAATCACACAAGAAATGTAGCACAAAAGCATTCCTCTCAACGTGCATACAACTCATACTAATGAATGCTCTTTTAGCCTATCAAGCTTAGGAGAAGTCATTGTTTTTCTCATTAGGCTTTGGGTTATAATAAAGAACAAAACAAAAAATCTTCAACTTTCAGGCTCAAAGAGGGTAACAAATGGATTTTAAGTGAAATAGGTTGGTTATTTGGCTAAGTAGCTATATATACATAAGAAAACATGCCTTGATCCTTTCCCAGAAATTCTATGTAACCAATGATCGTAAGAGACTCAAACAAAATCAATCATGTGAAACAACGATTTTCTCTCAACTCACAATGTATAGTAACACTCCCTTACAGGCTAAAAAGTTTAAGATTTTCCTGATTTTCAAGTAATTTTCATGTTATACTTCAAGAATTTCAAGTGACTCATGCAATCATATCAAGTAATGGTATCAATGAGTGAAAAACACAATTTCTACCACGGAATCACTAAAATCAATTCACTTTTAAGCATATATCAAGCAATTTTTATAATAGTCATACTAGTATTCAAAACAGGTAGAGAATCATGGAAACCATGACACAAATGATATATACATCATTATAATATTAAAAGGAAATTGGAAACAAAGTTAAAAGAGACTCCCTCATGATGTAAAAGCTTTTAATCCAAGGTCTCCATTCAAATGCTTAATTTCTCACCCCCTCCATGAAAATTGGACTGTCCTCAAGCCAAACTATATGAGTTTCATGTAAATTTGCCTAATAGTCACTAGAGAAACATGTTACTAAAACCCCTACTCCATATGAAAATATAGTTCAAGAGATTTACAAAGAGTGGTCATTTGCTTAGTTTTGATAAGATACGAGGAAGTTATGATCGTTATAAGAAAGAAGGACATTATTGTTAAAATAGTGCTAAGCGCCTTACAATGGTGTTCAGCACTATATGGACAAGATTGCACATACGCATAATTATGCAGCAAAAATATGACATTTTCATGATTTTCCAAAACCTCATACCCCAAAAATCATTTTAATCATGACTCCAAATCATTTAAATGCATGTCTAACATCATTTAAAACCTGTTTAAATCTTTGAATTCAAAATATTATCACCAAAATCACAAGATCCAATTTGAGTAAAAATAATATACAATTTGACACTTTCTCAAAACTCATTACCTCAAATTGCAATCCATTCATTTTTCTTACCTCCTAACTTATTGAAAACTCTTATGACATCATGAGAAACTTGTGGAAGATAAAAGCACTCATTCAAGCATTCAATCCACAATATCAAAATCCAAGATCATAACTACTAAAAACCTAAAAAAAAACTACAACCTAGAGTACTAAAGCATATGATACCTATGTTTTAACACTCAAACTTTCACACACACAACACAAACATAAAAGTACACTATAATAACATAAGTACACACCAGAACAAGAATGTATTCATGCAATTTGGAAGACTTATGCATAATTATGCAGATTTTTTGCACAAAAGACTTGTTTTCCTTCATAAATTCACAACCTCAATACCCAAAACCTTCAATGCTCAACATACCAACATTCCATCATGCAATATGCACGATATATATTAAATTGGACCTGTTCAAAATTTAAAACACATATTACAAGCAAATATACCACAAAATCCAATTTCCACTCAAGAATACATGCATTTCCACAAGTCCATAAACTAGATTTTGAAATCTTCATTTCTAATGCTTCCAAATATCATGAAAACATTTCAAATACTAATTAAGACATGTGAAGAACAAAGTTACTCAATTTTAAGCACAACTCCACAAAATCACTTCCCTAGTTCAAAAGACACACGAAAACATATAAATATAACAAAAGCAATAAAAACACTGGGTTGCCTCCCAGGATGCGCTTGTTTAATGTCATAAGTTTGACGCAAACACTTTTATAGTGACCACAAACAAGAGTTATAATATAACCTCTTTCAGTGTCTTAGGCCTCTGGACTTGGATTTCACTCAATTTTCTATTAAAAAACCTTCCAAGCCATCGAATTTCATTATTTTTCTTTCTTTTCACAATCCAACTAAATTCACCTACATTCAACTCACATGCAAGTTCAAAAAAAAAAAAACTCACATGCCGAGATATTTACATGCTGATGAATGATTGAAAATTTACAAGTCTTTGAAGAATTTGATGTAATATGTTCATCAACCCTATCATCCAACACAAAGTCTATATGCTCAACATTAAGAATTTCATCATTGCATTGGTGATGTGATATGCTATCAAAATCTTCAGTTCTTACCTCATCCTCTTCATGTTTTACCTGCTGAGGGCTTCAAAGAATCGATAAGTGGTGAATTGTTGGATCTCTTTCTTCTTTTTTTAATTTTTCTTCTTCTTCCTCACTTTCTTCCACTTCATTTTGTGCTTCAACCATATCTCTTCCATGTTCAGCTACCATATTAGCTAGCTTCCAAATTTGATCCTCCAAGTTCTTGATATATGCCTCGGTATTCCTTTGGTTAATCATGGACAGTTGCATGAATTGCACCAATGAATCCTTCAGCTTGAAAATCTTATCCTATTCAGGGGGATAGTATGTATGAGATGATTGATACATTTTGAGAAGGTAAGCTTCTTGTTATTTTTCCTCTTGGACTAGCTAGCTAACTCAAGAGATTAGTAACAATAAGGAAAGTTAAACTGAAAACAAAAACTATACACTCTATTCACAATCATTCAATAATGAAAACTATTGCGAAGCAATTAGTAGTGGCACACCTCCCTAGCAACAACGTCAATTTGTTGAAAGATGTTTTACCACTCTACTTTCTAATCTCTCAAGACTCAGTTGTAGTATAGTAAAGAGTTTTGTCGTATTCACAAGGAGGTGCAATAATTATGTCGTTCAATAGTTAACACACTTAAATGATGGCTTATAAATAGATTTGTTGTTTGGTTACGAACATAAAAACATAAATAAATTAAAGAAGATAAAAGAGTTGGATTCACCAAGGTAGATAGTTTTGCTGGGATTAGAGTTTCGTTGTTTGACCTCTATATATCCTATTGATTCACATACAAATATTGTTCTATGAAATTGATTCCTCCCACAATTTCTTATCTTACTACCCAGTCCCCATGGCGTAGCAGATTATCAACTCAGCTATAATAACCCTCATTCCCTTGATCGATTAACAATAGTGAGTAGCATTAAGCATAGATGTTTGAATAGACTAATGATATAACCATATTCCTAGACCTTAGATGATTTTACCTAATTCAGATTTAAATAGTTAGTTCCCACCATCCTATTAAATCTAAACTCATGTTCTATGTGATCAATCCAAAACAAGCATGAAGCATAAGGTAAAAATCATTGAATCATGGAAAAAAAACATATGATTAACTCTTGTTCGGACTCAAGAACGTGTGAGTTCCCGACACAAGTTTGAATCAATCAAAATACCTGAGGGGATCAACCTAAGATATAACATAAAGCATAAGAGAAAACCATTGATTCTTTAACATAGAAACATAAATTTTGTATGAAAGGAAATGAAATAGATTACCACTGTGTTTGGATCGGGTGAAAATGACTGGAAATAAGTGGAAAACACTATTCACTCGTGTTTGGATGTACAAGAAAAGTTGATCAAAATGGAAAAGTACAGGAAAAGTACGTATAGACCCCACAAGTAAGTTTTCCTTGCAAAGATGCGAAGAAAACTTGGGGCCAACCCACGTAAATTTTTTGTTTGATGGCCAAGGATATTGCATCGCCATTCGCCACCCTTCATTTCTTCAACTGTTTCTTCGTTTATGTTATTATAGGCCTTTTCAAAGAGTTGATATATGGTGAAAATAAAATATATTAAAGACATTAATTAATAATATATCATTATTATAATGTAAATAATCATATATATTAAAAAATAATAAGATATGAATTATTTTTAAAGATTTACAGGCAAAGGATAATATAGTAATTACGCATCACATTTACTTTTATCACTATCACTTTTCCTTTCATTTTCCATTCTATTTCTCTCAATCCAAACAACTTCAAAATCATCTCATTTTTCTCTTATATTCTTTCCTCTTATATTTCTTCCTCTTATATTCCTTCCTTTCATTTTCACTCTTACATCCAAACAGAGCATACATGAGGATCAAAACAACTAGTTCTAATCCCAACAAATGAGAAATTAGCTATCCATTTCTAAGGATAGCTTTACAATCATAAAAGAGAAGAAAAAAAAAATAAAAAACCGAATCTATCACAGTCCCCGACGATGAGTTCAGCTCCAAAGCTTTCTCTCTAGCCTCTAGCACTTCCTTGATGATCTCCTTTGAGTTCTCCTTTCCCCAAGTGATGGGTTTGTGTTTTAATCTCTCGTTTTGTGAACTCCTCAAAACCTGGTGAGAAAATGACTTTTTATATGAAAATGAGAGTACATGGTGCTTAGCACCACTTTCTGGGTGCTCAACACTTCATCTGGGTGCTTAGCGTCTTCATCTGAGTGCTCAACAGTTTGCTCGGATGCTTAGAACCTTAGTTTGGGTGCTCAACACTCTGGATGGTGCTCAACACTTTGGTTTGGGTGCTCAACATCCACTTTCCTTCAAGCAAAAACTCACTTTCCTTCAAGGAAAGGTTCTCCCATGAAGTGCCTACGTTCATAACTACACTAGGCAGTAATATTTCTTGGTGTGAATAATGCTTACAATGAGGTTCCTATATATATCAAGAGTAAAAAAACTCCTCTAAGACTAAGCAATGTGGGACTATAAATAGACTACATAAACATAATAGAGGAGGTGCGATGCGGTGGAGAGAGGACCAGTGAAAGGATGAAGAAAAAGAAAGAATTGTGAGGTGGGGTGGAGAGAGGACTAGAGAAAGGATGAATAATGAAGGAGAGAGGACCAGAGTAGGGCGCGCCACTGCCGGCGGCGGCGATTTGAGGGAGGAGAGCAGAAATTAGGGTTTGTGCGAAGGAGAGAAAGAAAGAGCGCGAGAGGTTTCTAAAAGATGAAATGATATATGTTTGGCTAGTTTTGTGAAAAAAATATTTCTTCAATTTGACCGGTTCAACCAGTAACGGTCCAGACCGTTGGGCCTTGTGTGACCGGCTGGGTCGGTCAACTTTTTCCCATTTGAGTTTTTGTTTTTTCTTTTAAACTAACAGTTTATTTTGTCTTTTTTGTCCTATCATGATGACCTTTACTTATTTATATATTTTTTTAAATATTAATTAAGTTGTATTGAATTAATAATTAAATTTATAAATAAAATCCTAACACTAGAGCGAAATGTGTACATAGGCCTTATGTGTACTTTAAATTCTATGTGGTAGTACGAGTTTATCAAAAGTGAATTAAGGTTTCAAAATAAAAAAAGTTTCAATGTAGAGAAACCGATTGTCCAAAAAGCGATTGGGCTCAAAACACATTTTACAACATACTTACATTTTATTCACTCTAAATAAATGAGTGAAAGTTCGAACATGTAACTTATGAAATACGAGATACTTTCATGCTCTACTTAACAACTCGCAGTTAAAACCTCTAATCGGCGGCAGAGATGAATCAGTGTTTGATTCTTAGTCATATACAGTAGTGATATATAGTATACATATAGTATACATATAGAAAATACTTTTCTCTTAGTGGATTATTCTTCTGCCTTTGGTTGGGAGTACCTTGGTACAGTAGTGGTATTAGATTAATCCAATCATATGATTAAATTAATTAGCCAACTAAAAAAAGAATAATTTACTAGAATTAAATAATATACGAAGTTCGAAACGAAATTTCATGTAACGAGA
Source organism: Lotus japonicus (assembly GCF_012489685.1). Classification (NCBI taxonomy): domain Eukaryota; kingdom Viridiplantae; phylum Streptophyta; class Magnoliopsida; order Fabales; family Fabaceae; genus Lotus; species Lotus japonicus. The sequence goes on from NC_080046.1 coordinate 23,102,284, forward strand.
AAATGATATTTTAGGAAGGAAAGAAAACGCGACCAGGAACAAACACCGTCTGAACGGAGTCTGCGAAATTTCCCAATCTTTTCAAGGAGCTGCTTGCCCTAATCACCCGCTCCCACTCCTCCTCCGGTGGTTTGCTACCGTCGCCGGCCTGAAAACCAACCACCGCCGCCACTCTCTTGCCGGCGGCACCACCTGTGCTCCCTGACACTCTCACTCGCCAGCAAGAAGACTAACATAGCAGAACAAGACCAAGAAGAAACCCTTTCCTGCATTCATTCACTGCTCGTCGTTTCAATCACTCAGCGAATCGAACAGAGTGCTGGAGGTAGCAGCAGCATCAGCATCAGCTTTCTCTCCACTGGTAAACCCTTTGTTTGATTGAAATGCTAACTTTGACTTCAACTGAATCTTCGTCTTTTCGTTTTTATCTTAGTTTCTTTTCCTTGATTTTCTCGTGTGAGTTTATAACTGTGGTTTGTCCTTTTTGCAATTTTGTTAAAGGAGGGTTTGGAGTGTTGTTACTGGTTATGATTTTTTTGTGTGGTTTGAATCAAGTTCAGTTTTCGTTGAGCTGGACCAGTTTCAAGTGACACTTTTTGGATCTACGAGTTTCGATTGTTTCAACGAAACTGATTTCAAGTTATGCGGAACAAACTTAACTTTGGTTTGATAAACATTACTTGATTTGATAATAAGCTGTTTTTCCTTTTTCCTTTTAGATTAATTAGTTTTAGATGTGTTCAGTTCAGCCTAGACATGCTGCTTTAGATTCACTCAGCTGGCATTTGGATTTTGGAGTTCTAGGTAGACTGATTGATCTCAAATGCTTTGTTTAGTGCACCATGTAAAGAGTGGATATTAGAAACTGATATTGTCCGTATAAATGATGTTTAGTGCATTTGTGTGGTAGTATGATTCTATAATGTCGTATCGCTATTATGTTTGAGGGTGTGGGATAAGATCTGATAGGAAAGGAAACATGATGCATGGTCGTGAGCAGAATGACAGAAACCCTGCTTGAAGTGGAGGGTATCCTCTCTTTTTCAGACTGACTTTTAGCTTTTAGATGTGCCCTTTCCTCTATTAGTTGGGAATTTGGAATCGCAATCTTGCTTGTCCATCTCCTTGCGACTATTCTTTACTATTCAATGGGTATCGACTCAGGAGCGTGAGTCACGTTTCAGATTTCTGAATAGCCTGGCATTTAGTAGCGGGCTCTCTTCCTTTTTTTTCTCCTTATTTGATTTCTGCATTTATTGTGATGCTCTGTTACTTTCCTTTTTAGTTGTAAATGGTCTTAAATTGACATTAAATTAGATAATTTGGTCATATTCAATATAGAAACTAATAATATATGTTAAATCTATCAGGTAGCTTATCCAGTTCTGTGTCAATCATTGGATTATAAAGAGGATTTTTGGTTCCTTGTACTATCAAGTCTTATCGTTTCCTTCTATCATGGTCAAATAACCATCTAAAGCAAGGTTATCAAATCAGGATTTGAAGTATGAATCGGAAGACCTATTTTCTGAATTGTGAGTCAAATCGAATGTCATTATGAATCGTAAGATACACATGATTAATAATTATGCACAAATAAAATATACCTTTAAATAAAGTAACATTTCAACATACAAATATTAGTCGTTTTAAGTCAAATAAGTAAACAAGTCATTGCATATGAATCTAAACACAAAAGGCTTCTGTGTTTTGAAAGCCAACAATATCTTTCCTCTTTTCCCTCCACCTCCCCCGTTTAGCGGCAGCTCACCTCTCCTCTTCCTCTTCTCGCCTCGCCTATCTTCTTCCTGGAGCGGCATTTTCCCACTCTTTCTCTTCTTCAGCACCCCTCCCCTCCCCATATGGGTGCAGTGGGTTTCACTATGCGGCGACACCAACAACCATAGTGGTTGCACCATTTTCCTCCACCCTCATGACCCATCTCTTCTTCTCCGCAAAAAAAAGTACAATTCACATAGTCGGGTTTTGCAACTCACCCCATTCCGAGCGTGTGACCCGTGCACGATGTATATCCGAATCTTGATTCCTCTAATACAGAGGCGATCACACGATTCTAGTTGTTATTCAGGGTTGAAAATGAGTCACAATTTGATCTGAATCAATATCTATCAATTTGGCATCAAATTGCGATATGAGTCGTACAATTTATGCAATTCTAACTACACTGATATTCCAAAGCAACTCAATCTGGCTTTTCTTAGTTTACTTAATATTTAATCTAAAAGTTCAGTGCCCAATCAAGATAAAAGGGGGAAGACTTGGTGCTATAAACCTCCCGCCATGTGCAAGGTCCAGGGAGAGGCCAGATCCACAACTTTGTGGATCTAATGTATTGTAGGCAGCCTAACCTTGCATTTTTGCAAGAGGCTTATTCCATGGCTCGAACATGTGACCGCAAAGTCACATGACAACAACCTTACTGTTGCTCCAAGGAGTGCCCTCTAAAGAGGCCAAGCAAGATAAATCCACCTAATTGATTAGAAAATTGACGCTGGATGAAGAGACTAACTATGAAAGTGATGGGCTTTCTGAGTGGGGCATGGCCCACAGGTGGAAACCACTTGTGGGAATGCCGGAGGTAGGGGAGGAACCACACCCATAAAAGTAGGTTTCCCCTTGATTGGTAGACAAATTTTTCAGCAAGCCCCCTCAAATAGATGAAATATCTTTTTCTTTTTAAGTTTGTATGTAAATATGTATTTAGTACCCATATTAATTTTTCCCCTAGTTTCTTCCGCTGATCTGGCAAGATGTTTTTTTTAATCAAGATGTCATTGGTGCTTCCAAATCAGGAATTGGGACTTCGGAGCTTCAGTTGCATGTTGTGTCACTCCCTAAAATTGGCAGTTCAGTCAAGGACTGGACATGCAATTGATATGTTCTGAGCCAAAACTCACCAGCTAATTTATAAAAGAAAGAAATTCCAACCGAGCATCTAAGAAGGATCCCATAAAGGTGCAAAGTTCATAACCTTTCTTATCTCCTATGCTTATTAAATATTACTTTGTATGCTCTTGGGCCCTGGCCTTTCTGTACCTGTATTAAGTAGCTTAGTCTTTCTTTTTGGAAATAAAAGGAATATTATTGGATTTGGATGAGAGAATAGGAATGGAGGATACGGCACATTAGAGAAAAGGAAAAAGAAACAAAAGAAAAACAAACATGAAATCCCATAACTAAGCTAAGATCGACATTTTCTTTGCATGTCTGATAGAATAAAAGCCTATGAGACTATTGACTGAGAGTGGGGCTTGAACTTCCCAACGGAATTAGCAAGAAGAAAGTCATCACCATTTGGAGAATAAGTTAGAAACTGAATAGGATTTACTAGAAAACACTCCAGCGTCCAGATGAGTATAAATACTGCTATCTCCTGAAGAAGATTGGTTGACAGATCTGAGCAACTGTTAATCTAATTTTTACTTATAGGGATGCCTGACTGAGAGCCGTATGAGTATTTAAAATTTTCTGTTCTTCAGCCCAAGGATCTAATACATGGTCCAAATAATCAATTTTAACACATTACAAACTTGTCAATTTTTTTTCAACTGACACCAAGGTTGCTGCATAGTGACTTGGTTGTCACAAGTTGCCGAGTTCTAGAGTACAGGAGCAAAGGCTCCATATGCCTCAACCTCTCCAAGTCATACATTGATGGAAGGTTGAGCCTCATGCTCTAGGCTACGCATTTGACATTAATGAGATTTTCCTTTTATCATCTACATGTGTCATATAAGAATGCAATCTGTTCATTGTGTTTTGAATATAAATTACATGTGGCATGTATTTTAAGAGTAAGTCAACTACTTACTACCATGTATATAGCTGTCATATGGGCTGACCTTGTTCAGCTTTAAGTTTCATTATCAGTCCTATGTCAGCTGGATTTGCTTGTGATGTTTGGTACATAGTTTCTGAAATTGTCAACACTGCCATACCCATAATGGGTTGATGGATTAGAAGGGGCTATAACTTAGAATTGCCAGATATAATTGCCCCCTAGTTGAACATTGATATTTTTAACCTTGGCGTGATTATGGAATTAGGATTTTGGCTTAGAGTATTGATGAGATGTGCAGTACTTGATGAAGTTTATTTCTTTTAGACTGATACCAACAAGCTTGTTGTTTATGTGTTAGCAAATCTTAGCCTATAGATAAAGCTGTTGTCAGACCCAAAAGGTGCCTTTGTGTTTCATGGTTGGCATTCTATGCCCATCATCACCCTTCTATTCCAATTAACATTTACTTCTTGGTTCATATTAGCTTTCATTTTATCGGGTTCGTGCCTCTGAATTAGAATATAACTTGTTATGAGGATATACTTTTTGTTTTTACATGCATGCAGTGGAGGGTGTGAGAAAGAGGAGCCCGACTAGCTGATCATATTATTCACATGTATCATATTTGGTTGTATATTGAACTGTTGTACATGAAGTTCATACCTTGGCATGTTCCTTTTGGCTCCTTTAAAGCGAGGAATTCACTATATAGAAGAAAAGTTGATCTATTGTAGCCATTGACTGAAAAATCGGTGGTTGAGATTTAAACAATTTCACAGTTTGGTATACTTTGTTTGGACATGATTATGATATCGACCCTTGACTTCCATTCAATGGCTATGTCTCCTTACTTTTTCTTCTAATGTGTATTTATCACTTTAGAGAAGTTAAATCCAATACTGTTGTACTTAATTTTCTTTGTATCAACTAAATGAGAATAATGGAAGTGTTGGATTACAGATTGCTAGCTATTTTATTCTTTTTTATTGGATCTACGCGCAGGTTGTTGTTGTTATTATTATTATCATTTTTATTATTACTATTATTAATTATAATTATTTTGATACAGGTGCTATGGGGATATCATTGTTAAAAGTGCTTGTTAATAGCATATCCTCATTTTTGCATTTATCATTTTCTGGTAATATAAACTTAGAACCAGTCTCTAAGTATTACCAGAAGGCAGAGGATATACTTAAGTTGTTGAAGCCGATCATTGATGCGATTGTTAATTCTGAGTTCGCTTCTGATGAAGTGCTAAGCAAGATGTTTGAAGAACTTGCTCACACTGTTGATGAATTAAAGGAGTATGTTGATAATTGGCACCTATTGTCTAGCAAAGTTTATTTTGTAAGTGCCACAAATTCTTGACTCATAAAAGGCTTATTTATCTTAGTTGTTAATTTAGTGTATAATGAGTTGAGCCTCCATTATGGGGTGGTTATCCTTTTTGTTTCTTTATGTGCACATTAAATTTTGGGATAAATATGTTTTCAATATATTGTTTTGTGGTTGGTGAGAAAATCATGCTGTGTTGATGTTTTGTATAGAAGGGTATAGTTATGATAGCGGTGGTGTATTCTGTTGTTTTCCGTCTTCCTCTTGCTCTCCCCACCTTTCTTCTATCATCCTTTTTCTTCTCCTTCTTGTATATTACTCGATAGTGTTTTACTCCCCAGTTAATCAATGTTTTGCTTTGTGTTTGCTTTGCACCTATATTATAATTTCAAGTTCATTTGTTTTCTTATAATTAGAAGTTTTACTTTTGGAGAATCAAAGGTTCAGGATCCTAATAATTCGAAAGACATTATGGTGATGGTATTATGTGGTGGTAAATGAGATGTGTTTGTGATGGATGTAATGGCATTGTAGCTTGCTTGTTGCATTCAAACTGCAGCAGTTTCTATTTTCCTAATAAGAATTTTCATTCTATTATTTCATGATTTCATCACCATTCTTTTAGTTTTGCTCATGGTCTTGCATCATCATTTTTGGAAACATAAATATTTGTGTTCTCTTGAAAATGTATAGGTTATCTTTGCATTTAGCATCTCCAGAAATTAATTTTTTGAGTTGCTACTTACTTGCCGAAACTTAGTCCACTCCTTTGTATAGTTTTCAAAGTGATCATAATTAATTGTCTGTCTCGTTAGATTCGTAAAGTATAACATCCAATTTAACTAAGTGTATTTTCTTTTTCAAATTTAATTAACAGGTCAAATTCCTTATCTATTACCTTTGTAAAATCTAAGCGTTACAACCTTTATTCAAAATAATCCTTTTCCATTGAATATGGCCTTTTGGTTGCCGTCTTGCTGACAGTTGTTATTATCTTATGTTACTGAGTCTTCGCCATTCAAATATTTGGGTTCAATTAAGACATTTCTTAATATCCAAAGAAGTTCGTTTGTCATTTTTCGCTTACTTTAGAATGTCTTTGTTTCTTCTCAATCCCTCTATAATCTGTGTGATTGATGGTTGGAATCAGATTTAACTTGTCAAATGCATGAAATTAACCATGTAGATATTGATAGGTTAGTTCTTAGTGATATTTGAACTTATTAAAGAGACGATAATTGTGCAGAACCATTGGATTGCTTCTTGTTTATTCATATAAGAAAAAGTACTTGAGATGTAGAGGTCAATCTAATGGTATAGTAATACTTGAGTTTTTTTACGAATGAAAATGATATCTGTATAGTATTTCATTTTTCCTCATAACACACATCGATATCCAGAGGTCACTCCTTCCTAAAAGATTGCTGTTCCCTTCTGTTGAAAGTTGCAGGGTTAGTGTTTAGGTAGTAGAGAGAAAAAGGAATACTTGAATAATGAAATTATATTATTGATGTGAAGGATGATGTTGGATGTTGTTAAAGAAACAAAGTACTAAACCTTATTCATAAATCATACTAAGACTAGGCTCTTTATCCTAACTAAACAAGGCAATAAATAATGAAATTAAGGAAAAATGTAAAGTAATTCTAAGTGATAATCTAAGATCATATTTTATGATAGAATAATGATCTGGGGAGACACTTTTTAGATATTTCAACACCCAAAACCGCCCCGCCCCCCCCACCACAAAAAAATACTTAAAGCTAAAGTTTACTAATCTTTAAGCTTTTACAAATGAAACCTTTGTGAAAGAAAAATAACCCAACAATATTAATTGAGATTTGAGACTGATCGAGCCATATTGCATCGGTTGTGAGGATATAGGTCAGAATTTGAAGCCAGACTAGACTGCATGTAGGACAAAGTTTGAGGCCAGACTGCGTCTGAGACATCAGTTGGGAGGATCAAATTGCGACTAGGACAAATATCGAGGCCAAACTTCAATTAGGATGAAAATTTGGGCCAAATCTCAACTGGGACAAAAATTAGTACTAAACTGTAACTAGTATAATAGTCGAACTCAGAATGCATATGGAATAGATGGGGCTAGATTGCCTGTGGGATATTCAGGGCCAGATTGCTTCTAGGATATGGGACAAAAGCCGAGGGCTGTAAAGGCTGTGGAGATGGTTGGGAGGAGGACATGGCAATGGGATGCATTGATCTAAGGATCAAGAGAAGTTGGGGAGCAGAAAGGTCCGCTGATAATGAGAGAAGATGAGAGGAAAAGGTGGCCGGAATTTGTGCACGCCCAATGCAAAGATTTATGGAGGTAGTGACATTATTAGCATGGAGTTCCGAATTTTAGGGAGCTTGATTGAAAAAGAGACAAGGCATGTGGAGGATGGTATCGCTTTGATATCATTTTGAAAGTTATAAGATTAGTCTTGGTAGTGTCATTATTACTGTATAGTTTTGGATTTTAGGGAACTTGATAGCAAAAGAGTGATGGGGCATGTCATGGGGGATGGTATCGCTTTGATATTATGCTGAAAGTTATAGAATTAGTGCATGTTTGGATACATGGTAGGAAACCACAGTGAAGTCAAAATCATGGTGGGCAGCCACAAAAACTAAGGGAAAATGCACCGTGTTTACCATGATTTTGGCTCACCATGGTTTTCCACCGTGTTTCCAAAAAATGCACTCAGTCTTTTAGGTATAGAAGGAGGAAAATGTACTTTGATATTGATGTGAAAATGTATGATGTTGGATGTTAATAGAGATGACAAAGCACTAATCCTTATTTTTCCTAATTAAATACGGGAACATTAATGAAATAAAGAAAGATGGATGCGAATTATAAAAGATAATTAAGATCCATATTTTATGATAGAATTATATGCACTATATTCTTTCAATATTCTAACACCTTTGTCTACAACTTTGTGAGATGTGATTTGCTTAAAAGTGAGCGGTGTTCTTATGTTTTTGCTTGAGTTGGGTTTCTACCTGGTGTAGAAGTAGAATGCCCTTCAAAACTCTATCTTGTTGCCGAATATAACATGTACTTGTTCCTTTTGTTGTGGCCTCATCTTTTGGAGTTTCATGGTGTGATTCTTGCACATTAAATGTGTGCGGAGTTCTCACTACGGCTTTCTTGATCAATAGGTTATGCAAGTTGAACCCTTATTATCTAGGACCTGCACTTCAGGGCTTAATATTTTACAGTGGCTGAAGGCTTCTCAGCTATGTTCTCATGGTGAATTGAGTTCTGAACATTTAGAGGTAAATATTCTATTAATCAAATTGTTAATGCAAGATTTCTGATTCAATTGGATTTCACTATTGGGAAGAAACTTAGGATGTATGATATCAATTTCAAATTGCAGCACTGTGTTCAGAAATTTAAGCTTTTGGGTCATGAAGAAACCTCATCAGTCATTAAGGAAGCTATTGCGGAACAACTGGACGGTGTGGGGCCCAGTTCGGAGATCCTGGCACAAATTGCTGATAGCCTGGGCCTAAGGTCTAATCAGGAGGTTCTGATTGAGGCTGTGGCCCTAGAAAAGTTGAAGGAGAATGCTGAACAAACTGAAAAGACTGCAGAAGCTGAATACATTGATCAAATGATTGCTATTGTAACACGTTTGCATGAGCGTCTTGTTATGCTCAAGCAAGACCAGAGTTGCAGCCCAGTTCCTGTACCTGCTGATTTTTGTTGTCCTCTTTCTTTGGAATTGATGACTGATCCGGTGATTGTGGCCTCAGGGCAAACTTATGAGCGGGCTTTTATCAAGAACTGGATTGCTCTTGGCCTTACTGTTTGTCCAAAGACACATCAGACCCTGGCTCACACGAACCTAATACCTAACTACACTGTAAAGGCACTAATTGCAAACTGGTGCGAGTCAAACAATGTGAAATTGGTTGATCCCACAAAGTCCACGAATTTGAATCAACCATCTATCCCTCATGGGTATATGGAGTCTGGTACAACCAGAGAATCTCCTGTTTTACCTCATTCCAGGAACAACCAACCATCCTCACCTGAGTCAGCTCGTTCTCGTTCTTTTAGTTCACCAGGTAATAACTTGACTTCTTCTGGTGGAATCCACAGAGAGGGAACATCACCTGTGCATCCCCGTTCAACTTCAGAAGGTTCCTTAAGTGGCATGGTAAACGGTCTTGCAAGAATATCACTTGTAGGTTCAGATGACAGGTCTGCTTGCTCAGATGAAAGCAGCATCGATTCAGTCGTTCAATCATCAATGTCACCATCTAGAATTGAATCGGCCACTGCCTTTAGCTCTGAACAATCTCAAACCCATGTTAGAGCTGTATCGGACTCCAGTGCTTTTTCTGGTGCAAATTTTCCTCAAGAAACACAAGGTGATGACAACAATGCCTCTCAGCTGTCAACGAGTCCTGGCTACAGCAGAGAAACTTCCGGTGAATTAAGTCCAGGGCCAGATGCTTCTACTGTTGCTGCCATGCCATCAGTGCATAGAGAACCTGAATTTCCACCCCGATTGATGGAGACAAGGTCTCGAAGCCAAGCTATTTGGAGGAGGCCATCAGAAAGACTTGGGCCTAGGATAATATCTTCTTCTGCCATTGAAACAAGAGCTGATCTTTCTGGAATTGAAGCCCAGGTTCGGGGTTTAGTTGAGGGCTTGAGGAGCTCTGATCTTGATACTCAGAGAGAGGCAACAGTAGAAATCCGCCTTCTTGCAAAGCACAATATGGATAATCGAATTGCAATTGCAAACTGTGGAGCCATTAGCTTATTAGTTGAGTTACTTAAATCCACTGATACAAGAATCCAGGAAAACGCTGTTACTGCACTTCTCAACTTATCAATTAATGACAACAACAAAGCTGCTATTGCAAATGCTGGAGCAATTGAACCCCTGATTCATGTGCTTGAGACTGGGAGCCCAGAAGCCAAAGAAAATTCTGCTGCTACTCTTTTCAGCTTGTCAGTGATTGAGGAAAATAAGATTAACATTGGGAGGTCTGGGGCAATTGGACCACTAGTTGATTTATTAGGAAACGGAACCCCAAGGGGAAAGAAAGATGCTGCCACTGCTTTGTTTAATTTGTCAATATTTCATGAAAACAAGAATCGGATTGTGCAAGCTGGTGCTGTGAGGCACCTTGTGGAGCTAATGGAGCCGGCAGCTGGAATGGTTGACAAGGCAGTGGCTGTTTTAGCAAATCTTGCCACAATTCCGGAAGGAAGAAATGCAATTGGGCAGGAAGGTGGGATACCCGTTCTTGTCGAGGTTGTCGAGTTGGGTTCAGCAAGAGGAAAGGAGAATGCAGCCGCAGCTCTTCTACATCTTTGCTTACACAGTAACCGATTTTTAAGCACGGTGCTCCAACAAGGAGCTGTTCCACCATTAGTAGCCTTATCACAGTCAGGCACCCCAAGGGCCAAAGAGAAGGTGCGGTTTTTTCTGTATGGTCCCATATTTTAGTTACATTTAATTCCATTTCTATTCTTACAAAGATGATGAATTTTGTTCTATGTTTAGGCCCAGGCTCTCCTTAATCAATTTAGAAGCCAAAGACACGGGAATTCTGGAAGGGGCTGAGTTTGAATTCCCTGCCGCTTTTGCTATCCAAAGGTTTTGAGTTAATTAACTCTATAGAACGTCTCTAATTTATACATTACATGGTGCAAATAATGTGTGTAAAGGTATTTTATTGTTTTCACCTGATTGTAAAGTGATAAAATACATTTATGGAGGAATGATTGTGTCCTCTTGTGAAAAACCTTTCTGTGATGTAAGAAAAGGTGTACATGTAAGTCTAGCTTTTGTTTTAACCAATTTTATTTTTTTGGTTTTGTTGCTGTGCTTGGGCATATGGTTGTGAACAAATAAAATTATTTGTTTTATTTGTTATTTGGTCTATTTTTTTTTTTAATGAAAGCTTTGTCACCCATAAAGGTTTTAGGCTGAACGAAATTTTGCTTCTTCAGTGGAGGATACATGTGTTTAAAGTTTAAACCTTTCAACAATACACATCATAGAATATTACTAACAGTAATGCATTTTCACTGGACTGTACTTGTGTTTTATATGTTTTGGTTTAAGCAAACCAAAGAAGTTAAATCTGTACTTAGACATTAATAGACGCATACAAGCTGGTTTTTGTATATCAGATCAGCTTGTTTTCCTAATTACAATGAAAATGTTCTTCGTAGAATTTGCGTGAAAGAATGCGATTGATTATGTACTTGAAAATGGGGTATTAGTTTTTTTTCTTCGTTTTCTATAGACGACTTTCACATGGACTTCTCATATATAGGTGCTCTCCTTTTGTATTTTACTTCTTTGGTAATGCACCTCTAGCCGCCCACGCCTTAATTAAGTCCCATTTGACCAAAAAAAAAAAGTCCCATTTGACAATAAAAAACATATTAAACTGAGCAAAAATGCAAAATTATGTAATTGTAACGGGAGATGACGGGAAGATATATGACTTTCACATGGCCATGGCCCATGGGTGACAATTTGACCAATTTTATTTTTTAGTACAATCGTGGCCATGCTTGTGAAATGCCAACAACCATGGATTATTTATTTTTATTTTATGCCAGAAAAAGACATCAAGAAGAGATCAAGTTTTGTACGCATAATGCATATTATATTGTTTTCCTCACTTTGGTTGTTTTAATGACCCTTTAGAAAGTTTGGAAGTTACCTACCTCTACTACCTCCCTTGCTAATTAGTGCCGTTTTGTGATCTCTTTACTTTTTCAATTTCCATTTGGGACTTCGTTTTTCTTAAACATCTTCAATTCTCATGGCTCTGCAGCTACCATCATCTTCCTCGTCTACCCGTGGATTGAACTACGATATCTTCCTCAGCTGCGGGACTGAAGATACCCTTTTTTTCACTAGCCTTCTCTTCGAAGCTCTTTGCGACAGGGGAATCCGCACATTCACTGATCTTGAGGTGGTCGACGAAATCACACCAGCACTTGAGGAGGCAATTCAAACCTCCAGAATTGCTATCGTTGTTCTCTCTAAGAACTATGCATCATCTTCGTTTTGCTTAGATAAGCTTTCCAAGATCCTTGACCACTTCAGGGACAAACTTCACCCGGTTTTTTATCAAGTGGATCCCGATGATGTGCAAATGCTGAGAGGAACTGATGATAGAGTGAAGAAATGGACGATTTCTCTGCAGCAAGTTGCTAACTTGCCCGGTTGGCAATGTGGTGAACTCGGGTACCCCTCTTTTCTTATATATATATATATCTAACATGTTAATTTGTTCATCTTATATCAAACAATTTGATGGTAATTAATACATACACACACGGATTTAAATTTAATTGTCTGGACAGGATTGAATGTTATGAAAAGATGTTTATTTGGAAGATAGTTGAAGAGGTTTTCAACAAGATTAAATACGTCCTTTTAGATGTTGCAGACAACCCTGTTGGATTGGAGTCCCGAGTGCAAGAAGTAATCAAGCTTTTAGACCTTGAGTCTGATGGTGGAGTCCAAATGGTAGGTATCGTTGGAATTGGGGGAATAGGAAAAACAACACTTGTTCGGGCAGTTCATAATTTGATAGCTGGCCAATTTGAAGTTGTGTGTTTTCTTCACAATGTGAGAGAAATACAAATTAAATATGGATTAAAACACCTCCAAGACAGACTTCTTTATCATAGACATGGAGAGGATTATCATGAGGAAGGTATTAAGCTTACATGTTCGTCGGAACGAATTGCAGAAGTAAGACATAGGCTTTGTCGAAAGAAGGTTATATTGATTGTAGATGATGTTGACAAATTGGAGCAGTTGCAGGCTGTGGCTGGAAGTCCTAATTGGTTCGGTCCTGGTAGTAGAGTTATCATTACCAGTCGAAACAAAAATTTGCTAGTAAGTCATGGGATTGAAAGAATATATGAAGTGAGTGAGTTAAATGATGAAGAAGCCCTTGATTTGTTGACCTATAGTGCTTTCAAGAATAAAATAGCCCCTTCAGAGTTCAAGGAGGTCCTAATTGATTCAGTAACTTTAGCGTCAGGTCTTCCATTGTCATCCAAGGTAATAGGTTCCACGTTATATAGTAGAAATGTGGGATACTGGAAATCTTACTTAAAACGTGGTAAATGGGTTCCTGATGAAAAAATCCAAAAAACACTAGAAGTAAGCTTAGATGGTTTGGAGACTATGGAGAAATGTGTTTTTCTTGACATTGCTTGTTGCTTCAAAGGGTATTCCCTAGTCGAGGTTCAATATATACTCTGTGCCCATTATGGTTACTGCGCGACAGATTACATTAGTGCATTGGTTCGTCAATCTCTCATAAACATTAGTTCAAGTGGTGAGCTAACATTACATGACTTGATGCGGAATATGGGTAAACAAATTGATCGACGAAAATCACCTGGCAGTAGGTTATGGATCCTTGAAGAAATACTTCATGTTTTCAAATATAGTTATTTCACGGTGAGTAAGATTTACATGAATGATTTGATTTCATTTTAATCTTAATTTATCATTTGGACTATTATACCCTCACATCAAATTGTTCTTTACTATATATCATACCTTAAATTTAAATTTACGTGCTTAGTTCTAACAATACATCTTCTGGTCGATTTGCGCATTTTTGTTTGAAGATAACAGATAAAATTGAAATCATATTCTTGGATTTATCCTCAACTGAAGAAGGAAAAATATACTGGGATGGAGAGGGCTTCAAAAACATGGGAAACCTCAAGACACTTATTATTAAAAATGCTCATTTTTCTCAAGCTCCGAGACATCTTCCAAGTAGTTTGAGAGTATTGGAATGGCAGAGATATCCTTCACAGTATTTACCACCTAATTTTCATCCTGAGAATCTTGCCATATGTAAGTTACCCAAGCGTTGCTTTGTGTCATCTGAGATAAGTGGCTTATTGAATAAGGTAAGTGCAAAATGTGTGTTCATTTTCTAGTCTCGTATATTAATAAACTTTCTCTAAGAATATTATTCATTGGGCTTTGATGTTTTATTTCTTTGTTTCTACATTTTTTTCAGAAGCCTATGAATTTGGATGATTTGAGTTTTGACAATGGTGAACATTCAAATGAGATGCTTTATGTATCTTGTCTGCCAAAGTCAGAAGAAATTAGTGTTATGGTCTCATATTAAACCAAAATTTGGGTGCAATGCAAGTGCACAGTAAGATGCAAATTCAGGGTAGTCAGTTGTCTTTTTGTGCACCTCCAGAAAGGAAAATTGAATCAAGTGCCTATTTGTCAAGTTGGACTTGTAACATTGGTGATGATTGCATGAGTGAATCCATCTTGTTGCTGTTCCGTCTTTTGTTAGGAAATTAATGATGGAAGAACATTCATTTAAGTAACATACATTTTAATATGATGTTATCAATCCTATCCTTTGTTGTTATCTAATTTGTATGATTCATTGTCTTTTCAAAATGATAAAGAAAAATCAATTTTATGATCTTTCGTTTCTCATCTACAAACCAAATAGATTTAGAGCTCTTACGCGTATTAGGCACGATAATATAAACTTATATAATATATTATGGATATATCCATTGTTTGGTACTAACGTTGTACTGTATAAGTTTATCCATCAATCCCCTCTTATACATTAAAATGATGGATTATTTAGTTCACTCTATAGATGATGTATAAGCAATGATAAGAGTGTGATGTATAAGATGCATGAAAATATTGATCAACCGCCACCACTACCACCCCCACCACCGCCACCGCCTCCATCACCACCGTCTCCACCACACTCCACTCCTACCACCGTCGTCTCTGCTGCCATCATTATCGGCACAGCTACCACCACTACCCTTGCCGCCACCAACCAACACCACCACCACCACCACCACCACCACCACCACCACCACCATCATCATCACCATCACTTTCCAAAACCATCGTCGCGACCACCACCCGAACCGCCATTTTCGCCCTACAACACCCAATCTGAAACCCACATTGTCGTGCGTCCTCCTTCGCCGTAACCAATTCAATCGGTGGGTTTTCCAAACCCATAACCACATTGATCCCTAAACCTAAACCCAAAATAGATTGGTTTTCCATCGATCGAAGTAGAACAGAGCAGATCCAAAGAAGAGATTGAAGCTTTCTGGGTCTTCCCCTTCTTCTCTATTTGTGCTTTAGAGATATGGAGGTCGAAGAACCAAAAGATGCAAATATTTAAGCTTATATGAGCATGGCTTTTCTGGTCTTCAAGTCTTACCGGGTCTCCCACAACATAAACGAGCACCTCTCTACTCCCAATTTTTGTATTGTAAGATGTAAATGTTCAATCTAAGATAAATGGGTTGCATGAATAACATATTCTCAGAGGGGGAAGAAGAAGACGAGGATGTGGTTAGAATGAAGTGATGGTGGTGTTGTGGTTGTGGTACGATGGTGGTGACAGTAAAGTAGAAGATGGTGCGTTGAGATGGGAAGAAGAAGAAGAAAAAGAAGAGGTTGGGAGTTTTGTTTTGTTTTTTTATAGGTCGGGATCCTTTTCTCTATCAATCACCTTGCCACATCACTTAAGTTTGGCCACATAAGCATCTAATGTTAAGAAATGGATGGAACTTGGACGGAAGACTAGCTTTGCAACTTCGTCAATAAGTGAGGGATACAAAAATCTAATAAACTATGAGAGGGACGATTTTAGTCAAATCGTGAAAAGTCGGGGACCAAAAGTGTTATTAAGCCATATATTTATTCAAACGTGTTCTATTATTTGTGAATGAATGTTAAAACCCAGAAGCAAGACTAGTTTTAGGAATTATTGTATGCCTGGATTTAAAATTCGGAACCAATGCAATTTATCGGGTTCTAAAATTTGGAAGTGAGTTTAACTATAATTCTTACAACCACCGGGCAGTAAATGCTGAAAAAAAAATTACTTATTGAAAATTCCAAAATTCGCAAAAACGGGATCTGCCGCACCCGCTAAATCTTTTCCGATGAGGAATGAGAGGAAGTGAGGTAATGGTGAAAAAACTGTTTTTGAAAACATTTTCTTTTTTGATACACAGAAGAGTACAAAAGAACAAATTAAAAACTAAGGGACACCTAGAGCATCCTTCAAGATGAAGACTTGAAGCTGGGAATTGGGTTTGGGGCCTCCCCTATGGGGCTCCGCGCCCCACTTAAAGTGGAGAAATTACTCGAAAGCCCCCCTTTAATAGAATACGGAAATTTATCTTCCGTATTGAATATGGAACTTCATTTTCCGTATTCGATATGGAACTTCATTTTCCGTATTTTGGGTCTGTATAGTCTTTAAGCAAAAATCTAATTAGCTTTATTAAGTGGGGCGCGGAGCCCCATAGGGGGGCCCAAACCCAATTCCCCTTGAAGCTCTAGATCAGGAAATTGCACCATGGTAAAATAAGTTTTAAAGACAGAAACTACAATAAAAAAAAGTCCTTTATATTTTTTTAAGGGGAGGGTAGTATTGAGATTTTGAAAAGTGGAGTGAAAATTGGGTTAGTCGGGTGTTAAAACTAATTAACCACCTAAATTTTTTATTACTATTATTTTATTTTTATAACAATAAATGCAAGTGGGCATGTGAAAGGGGAAAAAAATATTAAGGGAATCAAGTTGGAAATGGGGTGGGTCCACCTCGTACACATAAACCCATTATACTATTACTCCCTCCGTTCATATTTATAAGAACCAAAATAACATTTCACGCCCCTTAAGAAAGTGGTTGGTAGTATTAAACTTATTCAATTTATCTCAACTTTCCAAAACTACCCCAACTTATTTTTTTTTTAATTTCTATTTATCATTAATGAGTTGCATAGTGGAAAGAAAGAGAAACCTCTATTAAATGAGGGTATTGTTGCCAAAAAATAATTAATGCATCTTGAAATTTGAATTGATTCTTATAAAAAGGATCAAGCTACACTTCTCATTAGTTTACCTCCTTTTGATTATGTTCATTTTAGGTTTGACTCTTGTAATTCTCTCTATGAGAGAAGTTAGTTGGGCGCTTTAAGTCCCGAAACTAATCAAAAAAAAAAAATTGGTTCTTATAAATAGTAACGGATGGAGTATTATTTTAGAGTTTTGATTCATTCATATTTTCACTTTAATTCTACCATTTGACTTCTAATTTTTTCAAATGAGAAATATAAATTATACTATCCTGAAATTGATCACTGGACATTGCTCTCCCCAATCCATACATCCCTTCTAAGTAAGTGTAAATAATTAATTCATTATTTTATCTTCAATTTATAATTAAAATTTTAAAAAGGAAAAAAAATGAGGAAATCAATAGGAGGGAGATCCCCTTCACACCTTTCACTTATTTTTCTAGGGGAAGACCTTTCAATTGTTGCGTACATCACATTGTTTGTTTTTTTTTCTTTGTTGTTTACTTTGTTCTCAAATGAGTAATGACTCCCAAACACTTCTCTTCTTATTTATATTTTCACTTTTTTTTTTATATTTTTTTTCTGAATTTCCTATGAAATCATCTATCCGATGAGTTATTATTTCTCTTTTTATCCAAATCTACTCTTGGTGAGTTAGTTGTGTAGAAGTAGAATGAACTAAGTGCTACATACAATCATACTAGATATTATACCTGTGCAACTGTACGTTGCACAGATTTACTTACAATATTTTATAACATTATATTAAAATTATTATAGTTTAACTAAATAAAAATAAAATTATTTTTTAGTATAAATATAAAAAATTGTATTAAGACATTTTAATAAATATTATTATAGTTATTTTTGTATAAATAATTAATATTACTCAAATTTAATTATTAGCATAGAAATAATGTTAACAATTAAATTTTTTATTTATTTAATAATATGAAAAATTATTAAGTTAATTTGAAATATTTAAATTACGTAACACATGTTAAGTAATAACTGTTTAATATCATAAAATAAGTTTTAATATCATTTTTGATACTTTTTACCTAGAAAGTCATTTGCTGTGGCATTTTAAGACCAAGAAGAATAAATTAATTTTAACTTATTGAATTATAATAAAGTGATAATTTTTTTTTACAGCAAAAAGAATATATATTATTGATTGAAAGGAACATGAACAAACCCACACAGAAAGGTACCACCAAGAAAACCCCACCCAGACTCTTAAAAACTAGAGTGTGTGCCTCATTAAAACCTTACTAGAAAAAACTCATTTAGGAAAAAAAACCTAGTGAAGGAAAAAGAGTAAAACACACCATAGAGAGCCAAAAATTAAAAACTAAACTTTCAATACCCCACCCTATTACATCCAGTTCATCCAATTGATGAAAAAACATACAAGAAAACCAACAAACAATTAACATGCCATAGATCAAAATCTGTTGATTACCATTGCCTCCAAAACGCTTGTCCCCCAGCCAGAATATAAGCCAAAAAACAGAAGCAAATTCTCTAAGCAAACCCATCACCACTTCATACAAAACTACCTTCAAGGAATTACTCAACCCCCACAATAACCAAAGAATACCAATCTGTGACTATGCATAAAGCACCCGCAAAAAACCCCAATTCCATCAAAATTGCCACCTAATCATACTATCAACCTCCCACCTTTAAATCCTCACTGTCATATTTTAATGCAGATTGCTCCATATATGCCCAGTACCACTGCATCAGACAGCTACAACAGCTTCACCAATCTGCCAGAATGTCAACCTCCCATCCCTCCCGCTCTTTGCCAAAAAAAACCGCCACCTCAGTCCCCTCCCTAAGCATATGCCGTACCCCCCAAGCAGTTTACCATTGGAATCAGAAAATAAATTTTGCAAAGTAACTAGTAAAGTCTCCAAGGTCTTCTTCCACTACTTTGAACCCACCCCGCAGCAACTTTGAATCGCTTTCGAAGTCAGTGGCCCAAACCCACATTCCAAATCCACGTATTCCCCAGAACCCACACACCAGATCACTTCTACTACTGAAGATTGGGATGGTTTTCTCTTACCTGAGCAGTGAACCTTTGCAAAATCTGTGTTTCGTTCCCGTTGAAGACCACCCCCAATTCTTTTCCCAGTCGCCACGCTTGTTGCGCCCACGCCGCTGCACTTTCCTCGTCGTCGCGATCCTGACCTGGGGGAGACACCTGCGAGGAGATTTTCGGCCTGTTACGGCTCCCCTTTGGTCTCCCGGCCCTCTCTTCGCTGGAGGCTTCTCAGAAGCAAGACCTCGACGATTAGCCACTACTGAGGCTACCTTTTTCCTCTCCCTTCTACGGTTTACACGCTTGAGAACTCTTTCTTCCAGAACATCATCACCATCCACTTCTAAACAAACATAATCACCCATACCCACACCCGAACCGTCAGCCCACTCGTCAGAAATCCCTGCTCCATCATCCAACCTTCCAATATCCATAATAAGGAAGGTTATTAGAACCGGACCGGTGATTAAACCGGTGAAGGCACTGGTTCAAGGTTCATTGGTTCAATTGTAAATGAATCGTGGTTTGACCGATATTACCGCTATCAATTATAAAATATTATTTTAAAATATATATACAATATATAAGGTGATATTGAATGAAAAAAGTCAATATTTTTCCAAGTATAGAAAAAAAAGACTATCAAATATTTAATATCTATGTATCATGATTTTATATTAAGAGTATGACTTTTTATGAAAAAATTACATTTGTCAAATCATAAAAACGTTAATAAAATAATAAGAGTCCTATAAGAGGTGAAAAAATATAGAGCCCAAGGAGGCATTATTTTGGCAGTAACGTGATGTTTAATTATATATTTATATGATTGTAATTACATTAAAAAATGCATTTCATTTCAAAAAAAAAATTACATTAAAAAATGCAAAAGTCAAATAAACAATTATTGAGGGGTATGGACTTAAGTGTCAAAGCCCAAACCTAAATTAGGGTTTTCTTTTAGTACTTAAGCCAAATTCTTACTTCTCTCTCCTCACCTCACAGAAAAAACGGCTGTGGTTCATCAAAGTTTTTGCACTTCTGAGCAATTCATCACAGTTCCATCTGCAATTTTGACAACTCTCAATTCCACCTGCATCTGATTGTCACTATGACTTGCCTCTAGTTCTCTCAATGGCCATTCAAGCTCACCTTTCTTCTTCCCTCTTTCTATGTTTTATTGGTCAATTCCCTCTTTCTCTATCTCTCTTTTTCAACTTGTCCTGTCTTTTTTTTTCCGTTCCCACTGTTAAAATTCGAACGGTTCTTGGCCGATTTTCCCGGTTTGCATCCGGTTTTTCTTCCCTCCGATTATCTAGTGGTTTTGGACCAGTCACTGGTCCGGTTCCCGGTTGTAACGGTTGAACCGGCCGGTCCGGTCCAGTTTTAATAACCGTGATAATAAGTGATAACTTAAATATCCTTTTGAATTTTTTTTTCTAAAATATTATCTTGTGAATTTAATTTTTTTTCCAACTTATTTGATTTGCGATATGTTTTCTCATAGCCGATAGTCATGAAACTAATCCCCTAGGCTATATACGATCATGTTAAGTGGATAGGCCAGACATCTCACTAAATATTTATTCAACTTTGACCATTATTATTTTTCTCTATTATGGTTCATCGAGTATTTTTTACTAAAATATAATAGATAAAAAAATATGTTTAAACATTTTTTTCAATAATGGACATATATGTTATACTTAATATTTTTTTTGAACATATGTTATACTTAATATTAAATACCTTTAAGCAACATTTTTCAAGTTTAAAATATTATGTCAATATTATTTATTATTAAATATTTTTTATTTTTAATATTTGTCAAATGCAAAACTTATGACAATTTTAGTGTTTTTATTTAAAAAATCAATTTTTAGTTGGTGAATGTTGTTATTTATTGTAAGTAGTTGAGTATTTTTTAACAATACAAATATTTTTCAGTTTTTAATTATTTTTTAACACATTATTACAAAGGTATGAGACTTTTATGGTTTAATGTATAGTTGTTGAATTTTAAAACTATTTTGTCTAAATTATTTGTTAGTAAATATTATTTTTTAATTTGATTTAATTTTTAATATTTGTGAAATACAAAAACTCAACTAAATTTTAAGTTTATGATTGTTATTTAATATAAGTAGTTGAATAGTTTTTGAAAATATAAATTTTTTGAATTTGAATTTTATCATTGTTTAATATATTTATTGCAATTTTTTTCTTGGATGCTTTTAATACATTGCAACACTTGAGTTCTGCTTATGTATTTAATGCTAACACTCAAGTGTGTTTTACATATATACTAGAAATTAAACCCGTGCGTTGCACGGGTTTTTTTTAAATAGTAATTTTTAATTGTGATATTTAAATTTATGTAGAGGTAAAAAAAATGTAAATGGAAGAAGCTTTGGATTATCAAAATACATATTAATTATAATTATATTGAAGAAGTTCATTAAAACTTTATTATGCAATACATTTTTAGTATATTGTGCATATTTTTCATCTTTCTCAATAATAAGTATATTCAATTTGGTGGTGTTACTCTAGAAAACACAAGGTGATAACTTTACATAGTTAGTTATCACTGATATAATTTAGTTTTTCTTAATTATATTTATAATTACTAAATTTATCAAATATTAAAATTTAAAATGCTTAACTATTGATTTTTTTAACAAATCATTAAGTAAATGAAGCATTAGAAAAATACATAATAGAATTTGAAAACAACAGAAGCCCTAATCAAATAAAAAAGCGGAAAAATCCTCAATCTAGTGGTGGTGAGGCAGCCATGTGAGGCATTCTGTAAAGCACGCAACTATTTGGAAGAAATGTGTTACATGGAAGGAGAACTGAATTGCACAAGCACAATCGACTGGAATCAAGGTGCGCATCATTTGCATCGAAGGATCTGTCTCCCACGACACCACCCACGTCGTTATCGCTCTGCTCCTCTTCATCGAATCCATAAACCCTTCCAAACCCATCAACATGTACCTCAAATACCTGGTAGCACCATCATTGTCGGTTCCCTCTGCATCCATGTTAAGTTTCTCTATTCCTATTTTCCCTTAGTCTCATTTCTTACAACCCATTTTGCTAAATCCCAGATAAACCTTCATTTTCAATGTTCTGATGTGTAAATGCCACGATTTTGTACCCCTTATATAGTTAGTTTCTTACTTATTGAGAACATAGTTGAAAAAGGTGCTTTAATAACTTCCCTTGTCAAAATGTGCCATTATTGTAACAATTTCTTTCACTCCATTGTCTTAAAAACATAAACTCAACTAAAGTTTCTAGCTACGTTATCATTTTCTACTCTTAATTTTAGCAGGTGTAGTCAGTGTAAGGATGCTGTAGTTCTTTTGATTGGCTGCATTTTGCTCAAACCATGATGTGCAACCATATGTTCCAACATCTGGAGCAACATGGTGGAATTTCATATGTTGTTGGTTCAGTCGTTAAAGTCAAGTTTGTTGTGAGGTTGCTGATTGTATGGGATTCAGAAGATTTATTCTATGTTGTGCGTTTTATTTTCTGAAGGCGTGTTTGTTTTAATCTTGGCTGAAGTAACAAGATTGATAACGTGTGAACCAAGTCTATCTCAAAGTTTGAATTCTGTTTTACTTGGTTCTGTTATTTTATTCTGGTAAGATTTGATTCCTTGAAGATTCTTTCCAAGAAGCGTGTTAGTGGACTCTATGACGTTCAGCCCATTGAAGATCCAAGCCTCAAGTGAACGTCTATATAAAGGAACTTATAAACCCTAGCTGTATACGGATTCAGAGTGCTACATACTGATCTTAGGGTTTTTATTTGTGAGTCCTCTTGTGAGTTTTGTACCAACTTAGTGCTTTCGTTCATCAAAGTACTAAGTTGATTTGTTTAGTTGAGTTGTAATCTCATCAAACTTGTTTATTGATAAACATGACTTGATCGCTGTGGCAGTGGTCATTAGGGGTTAGAGAAAGTTTTCTCATAGCTTAGAGGAGAAGGGCTAAGCTAGATTCACTTGTGTAATAGTGGTGGACATAAAAGAGGCTCTATACTAAGGGGGAGTACTTAGGTATAGGAGGGACTTTCATGTGACCTGTGAGCTATTATTTGATAGTGAATTGACTCCTGGATTGGTATCCTCCAGACGTAGGTGATGTTCACCGAACTGGGTTAACAACTTCTTGTGTTTGTCTGTTTAACTGTTTGTTTTTTTTTAATACTCTGATTGTGTTTTGTTGTGCTACACATTGTTGCAACATTGTGCATCACATCTGTCCTAGGTGAATACGAATTTCAGATGCTACCTCTTTTCTTATTTTTTCCAGTTCCCATATTTTGGAAAGTTAAGAAAAACAACTCATACTTTAGTTGGTTGAAGAGGCATATTAAAAAGAAAAAGTAACTTGTTAGTTTCTGTTTTTCTACTTTGCTAGGTGTGCTTGATGCCACCATCTGATGTACTGGATCTTCCTTTAATTTCTTTTATACAATTTGGATTTTCAAAAAAAAAAGTAACTACTTTTGGGTTTGGGGCGTTGAGACCGCATGGTTTTCTAATTTTATGCCAGTGGCAATCCAAGCAAGTATCTTCTGTACTTATGTAATTGGAGCCAATTTGAAGTCATATTTTTCAATTGATTGAAATCTTTAAAATTTGTTTCCTATTCTCGCTTATAATTGTTCATTCATTTTATGGTCATTATAGTTATTTATAGATCCAGATTTGGTGCTAGGGAATATTTTGAGTGGTACGTACTTCCAAATCTGGCCAATGATGTGTTGGTGGCATGAAGATCGAAGTTCTTTTAAAGTCACTTGCACCAACTTCTAAAGTATATTTCTATGTTGTTGGACATTTGCTCTCTTTGATGGATTGAATTGGGTTGCTATTTTTTTGTCCATTTTTTTTGAAAGAAAAAATTCATATATAATAGCACAAGGGGTGCTATACCCAAGTACAAATAGGTTAAACAATAAAGAGTAACCAAGCCACTTAGCCATAATGACAAATATGTAGGACAATATTGAGGAGTGAAAGATTCCTATTCTTATGAAATCCTAAGTGAAGAGTACAGTGATGTATTATATTTTACACTTACAAATTCAGTGATCATAGAAATTTCTGTGGTTCACATTTTGTTGTTGGCTGAAAAGGTAACTTGGCAAAAGTTTCCTTTCTGTTAGGTGTTGTGTATTAGTTTTTTTTTTTTATGTTAATGAGTTGTGTCACATAGATACACAAATGATGATGTATTTGAATGATTCAATTGGATGAGCAAAATAGTATAGAAAAACATAAGAGAGACTATAAAGTAGTTAACTACCTGATGAAGCAGCAAACACAAATTTTTTTTTCCAGCCCTTAGCCTTGCAATGATTGTCCTGTAGAGAATTTTTTTCTAGTACCTCCATGTTGTAAACAAAGTAGAGCCCTGCAGTATTGGCGGTTACCGCGTTTATAACATGATTGTATATTTCTCTTTGTTGCTCATTTAGTAATGAGTGACATCTTTCGTGCTTCTTTTCTCTAATAAGTGTGTTGTCCAATGTTTCTATTGCTGAGTTCTGGCAATGGAATTCCATCAAAATCAATGAGATATTACTTACGATTCTTGATCAAAATCTTCTCAATTTCAATCAACTAATGTTATAAAATATGACATACTTGCTGAAATAGCTAGTGACGGTTTCCATTTTTTTCTCACTTTGATGGAGTCGATATGTATGACTTAAGTGTGTGGGTGATTTGTTTATATAGAGATACACAATAGATGCATAGTTTAATTTAATCCATTGTATTTTTTTAATGTAGGTAGCTAAAAAGTCTTTAATTTTTTTTATCAGTTTGGAAGTTGCAGTACTGCCATATAATTGTATAATGCAGGTTACGAAATCTGAGTGATTTCCTCAAGGAGGTAATTGTTAATATATGAATAGCCCGTCTCAGTTACAAAAATTGTTAAGAAATGGTTCACATCTTGTGTTCTAGAAATGTCCATCTTTTAATTAATAAGTTGAATAGCTTAGTTATTGAAGTTGTTACGAAATGGTTCACCGTTCAAACATGTGTTCTAGAAATGCATCCTTTTAATAGCCTTTTATTACATAATGAAGGTTACGGCCTTTTAATAGTTTTTTTTTCATAATGCAAGTTATGGAAGCTGTTATGAAATACTAAGATGAATAGCCTTTTGTTCAACTTCATTGCTTAATGTAGCTTAAAAATACTTTATTGCTTAATCTATTTAATACTAAGCTACTAAGCTCAAGTGAGCTTTACATATATATATAGATATATAATATAGATTTATAAGAATTAAAGTTTATTTTAGTTTTTTATAAGAACAAGTTTTGAGTTTTTTTTATACATCGGAAATATAAATTACACCCGTTAGAGATTGATCCCTGGAACTCCCTCATCCAATCCACATGATCCCCTAGTTCTTACTTCTTACCACTTGAGCTATTTTCTGGGACAAACAAGTTTTGAGTCTGAGATGCATTAATTACTCTTTTTACAAGAATAGCCTTATTTAATTGAACACTAGATATTATATCCGTGCGTTGCACGAGTTTACTTACAATATTTTTTAATATTATATAAAATTATTATAGTTTAAGTAAATAAAAAATAAAAGATTTTTTAATTATAAATATAAAAAAATTGTGTAAAGACATTTCAATTTGTTAGCATAGAAATAATTTTAACAATTAAATTTTTTATTTGCTTAATAATATGAAAAATTATTAATTTAATTTAAAATATTTAAATTACGTAAAGAATGTTAAGTAATAAGTGTTTAATGTCATGAAATAAGTTTTAATATCATTTTTTTTATAGTTTTAACCTGAAAAGTCATTTGCTGTGACATGTCAAGACCAAGAAAAATAAATTAATTTTAACTTTTAGGATTATAATAAGTGATAAATTAAATTATCTTTTGACAAAAAAATAGCCTAAAATATTATATTTTGAATTTAATTTTTTTTTCAACCTATTTGGTTTGCGAATGTTTTCTCACAGCCGATAGCCATGATACTAATCCCTTGAGACTCTACGATTACGTTAACTGTATAGGTCAGGCCTCTCACAACAAACATTTAATTCAACTTTGGCTTAATTGCACTTTTGGTCCCCGAACTTTAGCCTTCTTGCGAAAATCGTTCCTAAACTTTAAAATTAGAAAAAAACGTACCTAACGTTTACACCCGGTTGCAAAATTGGTTTTCCGTCCAATTCCATCAAAAAACTAACGGAATATTCCTCAAAAAATTAATTAAAAAAATTAAAATATCCCTCCTAGAAGGAAAAAAAACTTCAACTCCCAGACATCTTCATCTTCTCCAGTTTTAACTAGAAAGTCAATATTTTTCAAAGACTCAGATTGTTGAAGGAACCCAAAGCATTGAAATTTCAGCAAATAGGCATAACCCAGATCCATTAAGGAGGAAGAGGAAGCAACACTCTCAACCCCAGAAAACGAATCTGCTTGTCTCTAGATCGAGCGATCCTCTCCTCCTTTTCCAAGCCCAGATCGCGAACAAGAGCCCACTTGCTTGCAGATCGTGAACCGAAATCCTTCGATCTGTTGCAAACCAGAACGGGAATCAGAGAGATCTTTTTGTTCGGAACTTGCTTCCCACCAGAAATCAGAAACCCAGCCCCTTTCCATCTCAACTTCAACATTGATTGTTTTCGAAAGTTGCGATCTTTACCATTGTCTGCACGCGAGATTCGGGGAGAAGAAGAGAAAGTAGCACCGGAACCAAAGGGTATGAATCAGTAAAAATAAGAGGAGTATAACCTCTTGCCAGACGAAGAGAAATTTGAGAATTTGGAAATTTTTATTTGCTGGTGTTGCTATTTTCTTTATTTTGATAATCTCTTCCTTCCGTGTTGTGATAATCTCATGAGTTGTGTCGCAACCAGGATTTGCGGCGGGACGACGCTACAAACATTAGAATTCAGAAGAGTCGCCACCAATGTTTTTTACAGAGGGAAAACATTAGAAAACCCATATGAATATAGTCTTCGAAACCAAAAACGGGTCCGGGAGTCAATTACGCGTAGGGAAGGTACTAGCACCCTAAGCGTCCGTTTATGAATGGTTACCCTAATTAACTGTGTGAAAGAAAATAGCTTTTTATTTATTCCACCCCAAGAAAATGATTTCGATAAAAAGATTAGTTTATATTTTATTAAGAAAAAAAGATTATTTACGAATTTGGCTTGACGGTTGTTGATGCCCGCTCCTACCTATCCCCAAAGTGTGATGGAGAATTCAAAGCCACGTAGTTCTTGTAATATTTTTAGATTGGTTTGTGTTTTTTATTTGAAAAGATTTGATATATTAACATGTCTTATTTGTACAGAAAAGAGATCATTTTAAGTTGGTAGGTGTTTTTTATATACATAAGAAAGGACCAATTATTAACAAATTCATCACGTTGATTATTTGAAAAGGAAATTTAGGAGATTGAATTTTGATTAATTACAGGGGAGCAACGAAAACAAGTCAATGGCATCTAATATTTTTTGAGTATATTGTTTTTGAAGGAAAGAATCTAATCCTCCCCTTTTTTAAAAAGAAACCGAATCCTTGTGCTGGGAAAGAAAAACGTAAAAAAAAATAACATTCACACTGCAAAATCACCTTTAACCAGCCAAGAAAAAAACATTCGCTTTCTAATATTCACATAGAAGATAGCAGAGGTGATACTCGGGTTTGAAACAAAGAAAAAAACAAATCCATTACCTTCCAGCATCCAAATAATTCACGATAGAGGAGAGGGGAAAATAATTTCCTTTCTATCACAAACAGATCAAACAGATACATCAGTTGGCAAAGGGGAACATATAGTGCATATAAAACATGGAGCTTTGTAAATAACAGGTATTAGTAATAACATGTTATCTAATAAAGAGGAGTCAAACCTTTTCAATCACCACCTGAGGACCTTGCTACTGGAGATTCACCCTCACACTCACACTCGCACTCTTATGAGTTGCAGTTCAAAGATGGAACTACAACTCAGAAGTGAACACTCAGTTTTTTTCACACTCTCTTTCTGCCTCTCTCAACCTGATCTCACCACCAAAACCCCCTCTCTATTTATAGCTGCAGGTTTAGGGTTTCTTTCTCACCACTCCTAGAATATTCTTAGGAATCATTCTTCACCCTTCTTGGAGAGAAAGAAAAGTCCATATAGAACAATCTAGTTTATTTTTTGTATTTAATATTTATTTTCGTATTTATTTATTTAATTAATATTATAATTCTGAAATCATTTAAATAATTATTATTAATATAATTTTGAGTGCTATTTTTTATATTGACTTAATTTTATTAAAAGTAGGACAAAATTAGGTGTTCACAAGTTGATGTAATATTGGAACTATATTGCTAATAGCGTGGTTAATGAGAAGAAAATCAAATCGTTAAGGTGTGTTTTGTGTGATTGTGAATGAGATTTTGGTTTGTGATGTTTCAAAAAGGAGATGAAGATAAATGTTATTGTTTATGGGTTTTTGATTAAAAAAAAAGATGATGAAGATGACGAAGGAAGAGTCATGTTGTGTTGTGTTTTGGGTTTAATCTGAAATTTTTCTGGGTTTGAAATGGGTAAATGGAGTAAAGGGAAATGCAGATTTGGAGAAACTGGTTCTAGTGTTTGTGATCATTTTCAATTGATGGTTGATTTGAGATCTGAAATTGATGTTTGGGGTGGGGTTGGTGATTTTTTGGTTTGCTTCTGGGTTTTCTAGAGAAGAATATGAAGATGATGATGAAGGTTCTTTGAAGAAGATGAACATTCATCAATTTCTAGGTTTTTTTGTTTTATTTTCTTATTTTTTATTAATTTTTATCCCAGAATTCGTTAAATATTGGATGGAATTGGACGGAAAACCAATTTTGCAACCGGGTGTAAACGTTAGGGACATTTTTTGCTAATTTTAAAGTTTAGGGACGATTTTCGCAGGAAGGCTAAAGTTTAGGGGCAATTAAGCATTTTTACTAATATATCATATATCAAAAAATGTATTTAAATATTTTTTTCAATAATGCACATATATGTTATAGTTAATATTAAATACCTTTTAGCGACATTTTTCAATTTTAAAATATTTTATCCATCTTATTTATTTTATTCAATAATTTTAATTTTTAATATTTGTCAAATGCAAAACTTAAAGATAATTTCAGTGTTTTTTTAAAATTCAATTTTAAGTTGATGAATGTTTTATTTAATGTAAGTAGTTCAATATTTTTGACAATACAATTTTTTTTTTCAGTTTTTAATTATTTTGTAATATACTATTACAAAGAAAAATTTATTATTTCTTACAAAGAAAATTTATTTATTTTTGGTAAAAAAGAAAATTTATTTTAATACAAATGTATGAGAGTTTTATGGTTTAATGTATTTAAATGGAAAGCTCAAGTCTCCTTTATATATAAATAGAAAATTTATAATTTTAAAACTATTTTATATAAAGTATTTGTTAATATATATAATCTTCTTATTGAATTTAATTTTTAATATTCGTCAAATACAAAACTCAAGTAAATTTGAAGTTTATGAATATTGTTATTTAATGTAAGTATTTGAATAACTTTTGATAAAATAAATTTTTTCAATTTTAATTTTATTATGGTTTAATTTATTTATCACAAAGTTTTTTTTTTTTTTTTTTATTTAGAAGCTTTTAATACAATGCAACACTTGAGTTTTTCTTATGTATTTAATGCTAAAACTCAAGTGTGCTTTACACACACATATATATATATATATATATATATATATATAGAAGATAACTCTTTTCTCTCTCCTAAGCATTAATGATGCATATAAATTAAGAAAAATGAGGTAAGGAAAATTTGGAAGTTCAATACTCCCTCCGTTCCAAAATGGTTGCTGATTAAGGTAATTCACATAGTTTGAAAGCTCATTAATTGACATAAAATTTGATTGAAACACCCTTATTTAAAGTTGAGTTATATAAAGAGAGAGAATGATAACATTAGTTAATTGATTGAAGAGAATTGTGATTGATAAAAATCAGAGGTTATAGGTGAGATATATAATACTCCCTCCGTTCTAGAAAGTTTGTTGTTTTGCACCATTTTTCAATATCCCAAAATGTTTGTTGTTTTAAAAAACCAATGCATTTTTTGCTAATTTTTTCCACCTATACCCTCATTTAATACATTTTCTCTCACTTATCACCTTTCATATTAACCAACCACAAGTCTTCTCTATTAATTACATTCTTCTCTATCTAAGTATAATTTAATAGTTGCACATCATACTAGTAAAATTAAATAAGAGCAATCTAGTCAAATTATACTATCAATAATTGTTTTCTTACTCTTTGTGCCACAACCTTAAACTACAAACTTTCTGGAACGGAAGGAGTATTAAATGAGAATGTATATGGAAAAAGTTGTAACAAATAGTCTTGAATTTTTAAAACAACAATCATTTTGAAAAATATATGAAAAGTTAAAACAACAATCATAATCATTTTGAAACATAATAACAAGCAGTGTAATTACACCAGTTCTCTACAATTGCAATTTTAGTTGACTTTAGAGACCCTGTACTTCATATTCCACACCCATACATGGCTGTGCCACTATCATCATCATCATCATCATCATCATCTTCCTCTACTTTATTCACCTATGATGTGTTCATAAGCTTCAGAGGCTATGATACTCGTCATGGTTTCACTGGTAATCTCTACAAAGCTCTTTGTGACAAGGGAATCCGCACCTTCTTTGATGATAAAGAGCTGGAGAGAGGGGAAGAAATCACACCAGTACTTGTCAAAGCCATTGCTGAGTCCAGGATTGCTATCCCTGTATTCTCAGCAAGCTATGCTTCTACTTCCTTTGGCTTGGACGAACTTGTCACCATCATTGACCGCATTAAGAACCAAGGTCGGTTGGTCTTGCCTGTCTTTTATGATGTTGATCCTTCTAAGGTGAGACATCAAACTGGGAGTTACAAAGAAGATCTGGATAAGCATCAGGTGAAGTTTGAACAGAATAAGGAAAAGTTCACGGATAACATGGAGAGGTTGAAGAAATGGAAGACAGCTCTTAGCCAAGCAGCCAACTTGTCCGGCTATCATTTCAATCTTGGGTACCCAACTTTATTTACCTTCTTATATTTTGTCTGTTATATATATATCTTATAACAGTAGTAAATTTTCCCCAGTTGTCCTATTCCATATTCTAGTACCTTCCAAGGTGGACTTTGATGAAATAAATATATACATAGTGATTATTTTCAAACTCATAATGAATCATAAGATTATGTGGGTTTCAAGGGAAACTATTAGGTTTTCTATTCAACTCATCTTATAAATCCATATACCCCAACCAATGGAAGTACTAACCAAAAAAATCTAATAGTAGAATAATTTAGAGTGAAGAAATGCTTATTTATCTTGAACAAGTTATTTCATTGAATGGCACACACTTTGCATTAATGGATATTCTGCATTTAGTATCACTTCACATAAACTTCTCTGTTTTTGCAGGGATGGATATGAATATGAGTTTATTGGAAATATAGTTAAAGAAGTCTCCAATAAGATCAATCGTGTTCCCTTATTTGTTGCAAAATTTCCCGTTGGATTAGATTCTAAAGTGCTAGAAGTAATATCTCTTCTAGATGTTGCATCCGATGATGGGGTTTGCTTGGTAGGGGTTTACGGATTTGGAGGAGTTGGGAAAATAACACTTGCACGAGCAGTTTACAATTCCATTTTTGACAACTTTGAATGTTTATGTTTTCTTCATAATGTGAGAGAAAATTCAAGCAAATTGGAGCGTCTCCAAGAGAAGCTTCTTTCTAAGACAGTTGAACTTGCAATTGACATAGGAGATGTCAATGAAGGAATTCCAATAATAAAACAAAGGTTACAACGAAAGAAAGTTCTTTTGGTTCTTGATGATGTTGACCAATTGAAGCAGTTGCAGGCTATGGTTGGAGGAATTGATTGGTTCGGTCCAGGCAGCAGAGTTATCATTACCACACGAGACAAAAATTTGCTAACAATCCATGAGATTGAAAGAACATATGAAGTAAATGTATTAAATGAGAAAGAAGCT
The DNA here is from genome assembly GCF_012489685.1 of Lotus japonicus. NCBI lineage: Eukaryota > Viridiplantae > Streptophyta > Magnoliopsida > Fabales > Fabaceae > Lotus > Lotus japonicus. The sequence goes on from NC_080046.1 coordinate 23,134,521, forward strand.
CTTGATTTGTTGACCTTGAATGCTTTCAAAAAGAACAAAGTTGATTCAAGTTACAAGGACGTTATAAATCGTGCAGTAACTTATGCTTCTGGCCTTCCATTGGCTTTGGAAGTAATTGGTTCCAACTTGTTTGGAAAAAATATAGCAGCATGGAATAATACATTAAGTCGGTATGAAAGGATTCCGGATAAAGATATCCAACAGATACTAAAAGTGAACTTTGATGCTTTGGAGGAGGAAGAAAAGAATGTTTTTCTTGACATTGCTTGTTGTTTCAAAGGGCATCCATTGGTTGAGGTTGAACATATACTCCATGCTCATCATGGTGAGTGTATGAAACCTCACATTGGAATATTGGTTGAAAAGTCTCTTGTAAAGATCAGTTCGAATGATGAAGTAACATTACATGACCTGATTGAAGACATGGGTAAAGAAATTGTTCGAATAGAATCAACAAAAGAGCCTGAGAAGCGTAGTAGGTTATGGAGCCATGAAGATATACTTCAAGTTTTAGAGGATGAAACGGTAAATGGTTTGGTTTTTCATCTTTAAACTTGATTTATTGTTTTAGGCCATTATATGCTCTAGTTAGTAGTTATAATTGTTTATTACCCTTAATAATAAGTGAAATTTTCTGTATATGCACGTTTAAGTCTTACATGTACTGTGCTTTATTTGTACATTGTGTTAAAAGGGAACCAGAGATATTGAAATCATCTGCCTGGATTTTTCCTTGACGAGCGAAGAAGAAATAGAATGGAATGGAAAGGGCTTCGAGAATATGAAAAATCTCAGAACACTTATTATTAGAAATGCTCATTTTTCTAAAGCTCCCGAACATCTTCCAAATAGTTTCAGGGTATTGGAATGCGAAAGATATCCTTCAAAGTATTTACCATCTAACTTTCATGCGAAGAAACTTGCCATATGTAAGTTACCCAGATATTGCTTTGTTTTATCCAACTTGGCTGGGTTATTGAAGACAGCACCAAGGCAAGTGTAATGTGTTGATTTATCCAATCTTGTATCTTGATATATAAATTTTCTTTAAAGTTATTAATTTGGTTTTTTTGTTTTATATCTTTGTTTCTACATTTTATGTGTTGCAGAAGCCCGTGAATTTGAAAGTTTAGAAGAACTTGGCAGAGATACTTGATGTATTTGGTCTGTCAAATTTAGAAGAATTTTCTGTTATGGTCTCAGATCACTCAAACTTGGTTGGTGAAGTAGTTCCTTTTCCCTGTGTTATGATTCAACTTGAAGGATAATTCTATGGTGAGTTGAAGTTATCTCCATGTTCTTTTTCACCATAAAATGCAAATGGAGGTTCACGCAATGAGCTGCAAGTTGATGCTATATACTGAGCTATGTGGTTGTATAGCTCCAGTTACGATAACTGATTCAAACTCTGTAAGAGTACGCTGGGCTTGTAACATTTATAGTGATAGAAGGAAACACCTTTGTTGATATTCTCTCATTTGTTATGAAATGGTTGGACAACTCTGGTTTATTCGAGTTACATTTGCAGATGATGCTATTAATGTTATCCTTATTTGTTATTGTAATTTGTTGGCTTCTCAGATTAGTTGCATATGTTTCTAAATGTTATGTTTCCCATTCTCTTTTTTAATCTAGTTTAGTTGCTTTTGCTTTGTTATCCTGATATACATTTTTCATTGTATTTAATTTCCTATCATTCTGCCTACATTTTTTTTTTTATGATCAAAGATCACTCAAACTGAGCTCCTTTTCCCTGTGTTATGATTTAACCTATGTTGAGATGATGTTATCTGGAGGTTCTTTTTAATCATAAAATGCACATGGAGGCTCTCAAAATGAGATGCAAACTGAGGCTGGTGAGCTATGTTGTTGGTCTTATAGCTCCAGTAATGATAGCTGATTCAATTCTATAGTCTTAAGCAGGGCTTGTTACATTTTTGGTGATAAAGTGAAACTATCTTGTTGCTACCTTAATGGAGTTAAATTTTCATATGATGACATTAATCTTACCCTGGATGTAGTTATGAATAAATAGTAAATATATCACAAGGTATCCAACAGGAGCTTAAACCATTAGATTGTACATCAATAAGAGAAATGAGATGCTATAACCTATATAAAGTCCTGTTCCTATGTGCTACTGTACACGCGCGGACGCGCCTATCTATTTTCATTTCCCCTTGTGTTACAATTACATAATAGAAATCCTTCCTTCACATAATTGCAAGTCGCTTGCGCATAATGTCTGCAGCAGCTTCTAGCCAAACAAAAACACAGGGCCATAAGGCACCTAAATGAGTTAGAGATACTAACATACATTGGCATTCTAACTGTCAAATTTAATTCATGGTGCTCAGGGAAGTTAACTATACCAGTTGCGATGCTATCCTCTAGTTAGTTCTTTATTTTGTTTACACCAACAATCTAATGCTGCACTATGCAAAAAAGTTGTACACCCTTGCTTAATGCAAGTGCCAAATTGACTTTTTAGTTTCAAAAAAAAAGAAATTTAGATAAATCATATTTCCTTGAGTTTAAATTGATTTTGCCTTGGCTTTTCCTTTCTCTCGTGCTTCATGTCTCTTTTTTAAAAGTGTTACATGTCATAATTTATGTTTCTTTATTACGACATGTATAATGATATCAAATCATCCTATTGGTTTTATGCAACTTTTCTCCAATATGAACTAACCAACATTTTTTTTTTTTATTTCTCCCTCTCCATTTGTCTTTAGAAAATCATCTGGCTTTTTCCGCTGTCAAACGAGATGTTTAGAGGTGACTCACAGCACATATTAATTCCTTTGATTGTTTGAAAGGATATTGTGTAATGATAGGATTTGCAGCTCAGTTTTTCCTGTGATAGAATTTGGACATTGCACTCTACTCATGAAAGGTAAATTGATGTTCTTCAGTTAGAGCAGAAAATTGTTCATGTAAGGTTGTTAGAAGTTGGAGTGTTAGTAGTAGTGTTTTTGGCTGTTATACAACAATAACAACAACATACGTCTTATCTCACTAAGTGAGCACTAAGTGAGATCGACTATATAGATTACTTTATCCAGTTTTAAGTTACGTTGGCTTCTGCCTAACATAACTGACTCTTAGGACTGACTATAACCAACATATGCAGAGTTTAGGATTTTTCGTTGTAATGCTCACAAAATTTTCCCACTCCCCAAAAAATGTTGCCAAAATAGTTTTTCTTGTAAAGCTTAAGGCTAATTAGGCAATTGCTTAAGGCCCCAAAAAAGTTTTACCTATATAGTATATTCTATTGAGACTTAAAAGAGGTCATGGAACAATAAAAAATTATGTCATTTAAATTGCAATATATGCAATAAAAATGTAGGAACTCGAAAGTGAAACGTGAGAAGTGTAATTTTAACAGTTATTAGTAGTACGGTTTTAAATTATCAAATTTACATTTTCCAAAAATCTAATAAATAAAATACCTGTTATTTTTACATTTTCAAAATTAAAAAATTAATTGTGTTTACTCGTAATCATTATTATTTTTTTACTTATATATTTGTAGTTTCACTCATTGTTTTTTCTAAAAAAAATTCATTATTTCTACCTTGAAGTGAACTATTAAATAAAATATTTGATATTAAAGTGTTGCAAAATCTCTCCCAGTGTTTCATTCCTTATGTTTGAAGTTCTATTAAAACTTTAGATTTTTTTCCAAGTGTATATATTGTCTATTGAATTTTATTGACAATCCTTGTAATGATTTCTACTGCTAGAAAAAGTTTTTCAAAATTAAAATTGGTTAAATCAACAATATTATTGATAGATTGAATAATTAACTATCTTATTTATTGAAGCAAAACGTTAGAAATATTTCATTATAAAACTCTAATAAATGATTCTGCAGCTCCGAAAACCTAGAAGATTAATATAAAAATTAATAATTTATATGATACATTAAATCTCTTCAAGATTCTTATCAAAATAAATAACTTTGATATTTTCGCCTTAGGCCCCAAATTATCTACTTTTGCAATTCTTGTTCCATTTTGTGGACCTGGAGCTTCATACTCATTCTAATGGCTTTACAACCATCATCTTCCTTCACCTATGGATTCACCTACGACGTGTTCCTCAACTTTAGAGGCTCTAATACTCGCTATGACTTTAAGAAACAACAAGATTAAGGTCCATCCCCTTAATCAAACAAACAACAAGATTAAAGGTCCATCACCTTAATCAAACAAACAACAAGATTAAGGTTCATCCCCTTAATCAAATAACAATAAGATTAAGGTCCACCCCCTTAATCCAACAAACAATAAGATTAAAGTTAATCCCCTTAATCAAAAAACTTCAAGATTAAAGTTCATCCCCTCAATCAAACAACAACAAGATTAAGTTTCATCCCCTTAATCAAGTAACAACACGATTGAGGTCCATCCCCTCAACCGATCAACAAACATAGTTAAGGTGTATCCCCTTTGAAGGTATGAAAAACACTAGAAAGGGCGGTTTGAATAGGGCTTTGCAATAAAAACGATTCCTTTAAAATTTCAAGAAATCTCTCGGTATCAAAGAATAAGGGAGAAAAGAGTAAAGAGATAAGGACACAGTGATTTTATCCTGTTTCACTTGAACAAATACTCAAGCTAATTCATTCCACCCGTTAAGGTGATTTCTTCCTTCGTTGAATGAAGGTAATCCACTAATCAAAGGTTGTTACAAATGCACTAGCACAACTTGCTATGTGACTAACACACCTAAGAACTAGCAACCACTAAGACACACAAGTCTTAGTCTTCTCAAGGATCCTGACCAACCTGGTCCCTTAAGGAAATACAAACAATATGATCAAATTTTGGGTTTACAATGAAATGCTTCTAAACAAGCAAAGTGTAAACAAATTTAGAACAATGAAGAAATTGATTACTAAGGTATTCGCTTGAGTGTATTTGATTGCAATGAGTTTCTTATCCATTTCTTTCTTTTTTCATCCTTTATAAACTCCAAGGTCTAAGTGATGTTTCCGTTGAAAGAATCTACCCTTTGGAGGGCAATTCTGGAATTTCCAGAGCCTGTTATGGCTGAACCTCGTTAAGTAGGCGGTCAGAATAGTACACTGCGCTCGTACTATTTGATAGTGACCCTTGCCTTTTGCTTTTGACTTCTGATCTTCAGAGGCGCTTCTCATTGGTACAAGTATAGCTTCTGATCAGAGTCACGAGGTTGCATGGATCTTCAGAACTTCAAGTCTTCAGCATCTGGATCGTTCAATTGGAACTTCTGGTCTTCAGAGTAGAAGCACTTGGTCTTCAGAACCAGCTTTCTTTGGGTCTTCAGAATCTTCAAGTCTTCAGTGTCTTTGACCTTTCTCTCAGAACTTCTGGTCTTCAGCACTTGATTCTTCAGAACCCATCATCAGAGCTTTTATTTTCAGAACATCTGAAGCAATAGTCTACCGTTCATTAGAACGTAGTGAGTGCAGAAGCGGATTATTGGTCAATCTTTGGACTTTGACTTCTGATGAATTCCACTTTCAATCAGAATCAGAATCTGTTTCTCAAACACACAAAAGACAAACGTTAGAGTACCAAAATTGTTCATCACCAAATATATACTTGTTATCATCAAAACCTAGATATGTACAACAGAACCAAATCATGGTATTACACCCTTAACCGATCAACAAACACGATTGAGGTCCATCCCCTCAACCGATCAACAAACACGGTTAAGGTCTATCCCCTTAACCGATCAACAAACACGATTGAGGTCCATTCCCTCAACCAATCAACAAAAACGGTTAAGATTCATCCCCTTAATCGATCAACAAATAAGATTGAGGCCCATCTCCTAAACTGAAGTGAAGCTCGATCTTTCGATTGTGTCAACCTCACTGATGCCCGATCTTTCGAATGTCTCAACCTCAAGATATGCACACATGCAATAACTTCAAAAATTGATTCGTCCTCACACATATACATGTCAAGCTAAGGTTAAGAGTTTCTATCATTTCCCTAGGGTAAACATCAGTCCACTTACCAATTGCTTCACAAGCAAAGAAGTGTCACCTGTACTTAGTGACTTCTCAAGTCACAACGGCACATCCTCTTGAAGCCTGCAACTCAAGTCGTCATCTTCCCTCGAAACTGGATCGTCGGCCTTTCCCGTTTTTGAGCTCATTTTCATATTCTATGTTTCCTCCCAAAGGGGTTCTCTTTGTAAGATCAAGTTTTGATCATGTAGTACAACTCTATGTTTTGATGATTACAAGTTAACATTTTAGTATGAACAATTATGGTACTCTAACGTGTTTTCTGAGTGTGCTCTTAACAGGCTCTGACCTTAATTTAATCTCACACAAATCAAAAGCACTTTGCTTAAGAGTGACCCTAGCAACGCTTTCGCAATCTCTATGTTCAATCTGAACAGTAGAAAAGCTTCAGAAGATCTGAAGTTAATCAAGCTCTGATGTGGACTCAACTCACTTGAAGCTCTGAAGATCCAGACGTTCTGATAACCCAGACTCTCTGAAGGCTCAGAAGTTCTGATGGTGTAGAAGACTCTAAAGATCCAGAAGCTGAAAAGTGAAGACTCTGAAGTCCAGAAGCAAAATGGCTCTGAAGACCAAGTACTTCTCCTCTGAGTTCAGAATCATAAGGTACAACGGTCAGAGGATCCATGCTTCCCTCTAACTCTGATCAACAAGCTTCACAAGTTCCAACACGAAGCATTCCTCTGATCAGAAGTCAAAAAGGTTAAAGGTCAAGTCACTATCCAAAGTACAAAAGCAAATGTACTATCCTGACGACCTAACCTAACATACTCAGCCACAACAGAAGCTGGAAATCCCAGATCTGCCCTCCAACGGTAGCATTCCCATGCAGTGTTCAAACCCTAATCCTTGGAGTATATATAGAGGCTGAAGACTGAAAGATGCGGTTGGAAGAAACTTATACGCGCAAGCAATATTCAAATCTTCTAAGCAATCTTTCTTCATTGAACTCATTGTGTTTACTACATGCTTTTCAGAAGCAATTTCTTTGTAAACAATATTTCTTAAACAGTTGTTTAGTTTACCTTTAGGAGATCAAGGTTGATCAGATCCTAGAGAAGACTAAGAGAGTGAATCTTAGTGTGAGCTAAGTCAGTGTATTGTTAGTCACTTGTAGGTTTCAAGTGCAGTTGTAACAAATCTCTGATTAGTGGATTGCCTTCATTCTAAGAAGGAAGAAATCACCTTCACAGGTGGACTGGACTAGCTTGAGTGATTCATCAATTGAACCAGGATAAAATCCTTGTGTGCTTTTCTCATCTCTTATCTTAAGCACTTTTCTTGTGTCTCGAAAGATTTGTTAAAATCTTAAGGTGGAAGTTTTATTCTGAAAACGCTATTCAAACCCCCCCTTTCTACCGTTTTTCATACCTTCAATTGGTATCAGAGCGCAAGCTCTGATTACCACACCTAACAGTGTTCAGTGATCCAGGCTGGTGTGAAAAACAAATGGCTACCACCAGTGAAATGCAAAAAGATGGTTACAATGGAAAGCCTCCCATGTTCGATGGTCAAAGGTTCGAATATTGGAAAGACAGAATTGAAAGTTTCTTTCTGGGCTTCGATGCAGATCTCTGGGATATCATTGTGGATGGCTATGAGCGTCCAGTTGATGCTGAAGGCAAAAAGATCTCCAGATTAGAGATGACTGCTGAGCAAAAGAAGCTTTACTCACAGCACCACAAAGCTAGAGCTATTCTTCTTAGTGCTATTTCCTATGAAGAGTACCAGAAGATTACAGATCGTGAGTTTGCCAAGGGTATCTTTGAATCCTTGAAAATGCCCCATGAAGGAAATAAGAAAGTGAAAGAATCGAAGGCTCTGTCCTTGATCCAGAAGTATGAATCCTTCATCATGGAACCTAACGAGTCCATTGAGGATATGTTTTCCAGATTTCAGTTGCTTGTAGCTGGAATAAGACCTCTCAACAAAAGCTACACTAGAAAAGATCATGTCATAAGGGTTATCAGAAGTCTTCCTGAAAGTTGGATGCCTTTAGTGACTTCAATAGAGCTTACAAGAGACATTGAGAGTATGAGTTTAGACGAACTCATCAGCATACTGAAATGTCATGAATTGAAGCGCTCAGAGATGCAGGATCTGAGGAAGAAGTCTATAGCTTTGAAATCTAAATCTGAGAAGTCAAAAGCTCTCCAAGCTGAAGTAGAAGAATCTGAAGAAGCATCAGAAGATTCTGATGAAGATGAGCTGACTCTGATTTCCAAAAGGCTCAACCGCATCTGGAAGCACAGGCAGAGCAAGTACAAAGGCTCTGGAAAGTTCAAAGGAAAGTCTGAATCCTCATCAGGCCATAAGAAGTCCTCAGTCAAGGAAGTCACATGTTTCGAATGCAAAGAATCAGGGCACTACAAGAGTGACTGTCCAAAGCTGAAAAAGGACAAGAAGCCAAAGAAGCACTTCAAAACAAAGAAAAGTCTGATGGTGACTTTTGATGAATCAGAGTCAGAGGATGTTGATTCTGATGGTGAAGTTCAAGGACTCATGGCTATCGTCAAAGACAAAGAAGCAGAGTCAAAAGATGCAACTGACTCTGACTCAACATCAGAAGAAGATCCTAAGTCAGACGATGAAAATGAGGTATTCGCTTCGTTCTCAACCTCTGAACTAAAACATGCTTTGTCTGATATCATGGATAAGTATAACTCCTTATTGACTAAGCATAAAAAGTTGAAAAAGGATTTCTCTACTGTTTCTAAGACTTCTTCTGAACATGAGAAAATTATTTCAGAATTGAAAAATAATAATCATGCTTTAGTGAATTCCAACTCTGTGCTTAAGAACCAGATTATTAAGCTAGAAGAAGTAGTTGCTTGTGATGCCTCTGATAGTAAGAATGAATCTAAATATGAAAAATCCTTTCAAAGATTCCTGGCTAAAAGCGTAGACAGAAGCTTAATGGCTTCGATGATCTATGGCGTAAGCAGAAATGGAATGCAGGGCATTGACTATTCTAGACCCAAAAGAAATGAGCCTCCTATGCTTAAGGCTAAATCCTTGTATGAATGTTTTGTACCCTCTGGTACTATATTGCCTGAACCATTACCTGTTAAAGTTGCTAACCCCCTTCTCAAAAAGGGAACTTTCTCCATCTCTAAATATCATGCTAAAATTCCTTTACACTATCATGTTGAGAAACCCAAGGTGATCAGAACCTCTGAGGTAACTAACAAGAGAGGACCCAGAAAGTGGGTACCTAAGGATAAGATTATCTATGTTGCAGATATCCTTGATAGCTCCACTGAAACACCAATCATGGTATCTGGACAGTGGATGCTCGCGTCACATGACGGGAGAAAGGCGTATGTTCCAAGAGCTAAAACTTAAGCCTGGAGGCGAAGTTGGCTTTGGTGGCAACGAGAAGGGTACAATTGTTGGTACTGGTACTATTTGTGTTGATAATAGTCCATGCATTGACAATGTTTTATTGGTAGACGACTTAACTCACAACTTATTGTCAATAAGTCAATTAGCTGACAAGGGTTATGATGTTATTTTCAATCAAAAGTCTTGCAGGGCTGTAAGTCAGATCGATGGCTCTGTTCTGTTTAACAGCAAGAGGAAGAACAACATTTATAAGATCAGATTATCTGAGTTGGAATCTCAGAATGTGAAGTGCTTTCTTTCTATTAATAAGGAGCAATGGGTATGACATGGACGGTTAGGGCATGTCAGTATGAGAAAGATTTCTCAACTGAGTAAGCTCAACCTTGTCAGGGGCTTACCCGCTCTGAAGTTCTCTTCAGATGCTCTTTGTGAAGCATGTCAGAAAGGAAAATTCACAAAAGTCCCTTTCAAGGCAAAGAATGTTGTCTCTACCTCAAGGCCGTTGGAACTTCTACATATCAACCTGTTTGGACCAGTGAAAACTGAGTCTATAGGTGTCAAAAGATATGGGATGGTCATTGTTGAAGACTATAGCCGCTGGACATGGGTAAAATTTCTATCCTACAAGGATGAGTCTCATTTTGTGTTCTCTACCTTCATGGCCCAAGTGCAAAACGAGAAGGCTTGTAGGATTGTGCGTGTCAGAAGTGACCATGGTGGAGAGTTTGAGAATGACAAGTTTGAGAGTCTGTTTGATTCCTATGGAATTGCACATGATTTCACTTGTCCCAGAACTCCTCAACAAAATGGTGTTGTTGAGAGGAAGAACAGAACTCTTCAGGAGATGGCTAGAACTATGCTCCAAGAAACTGGCATGGCAAAGCACTTTTGGGCAGAGGCAGTAAACACAGCATGTTACATTCAGAATAGAATCTCTGTGAGACTAATTCTGAATAAGACTCCTTATGAATTGTGGAAGAATATAAAACCCAACATTTCTTATTTTCATCCTTTTGGTTGTGTTTGCTATGTTCTAAACACTAAGGATAGATTGCATAAGTTTGATGCTAAATCTTCTAAATGTCTATTACTTGGTTACTCTGATTGATCTAAAGGCTTCAGATTTTATAATACTGATGCTAAAACTATTGAAGAATCTATTCATGTTAGGTTTGATGATAAGCTTGACTCTGATCAGTTAAAGCTAGTTGAAAAGTTTGCAGATTTAAGTATAAATGTTCCTGACAAAGGCAAAGCTCCAGAGGAAGCTGAGCCAGAGGAAGATGAACCAGAAGAAGCTGGTCCCTCTGATTCACAACCTCAGAAGAAGAGCAGAATCACTGCGTCTCATCCTAAGGAATTGATTCTGGGTAACAAAGATGAACCAGTCAGAACCAGATAAGCCTTCAGACCCTCTGAAGAGACTTTGCTCAGTCTGAAAGGATTGGTGTCCTTAATTGAACCTAAGTCAATTGATGAAGCTCTTCAAGACAAAGACTGGATTCTGGCTATGTAAGAAGAACTGAATCAATTTTTCAAGAATGATGTTTGGAGCCTAGTGAAGAAACCTCAAAGCGTTCATGTAATCAGAACCAAATGGGTTTTCAGAAACTAGCTGAATGAGAAAGGAGATGTAGTCAGAAACAAGGCAAGGCTAGTTGCTCAAGGCTACAGTCAGCAGGAAGGAATAGACTATACTGAAACGTTTGCTCCGGTAGCAAGACTGGAAGCTATCAGACTACTGATCTCAGTCTCAGTGAATCACAACATAATTCTTCATCAGATGGATGTTAAGAGTGCCTTCCTAAATGGTTATATCTCAGAGGAAGTCTACGTTCATCAACCTCCAGGTTTTGAAGATGAGAAGAACCCTGACCATGTTTTCAAATTGAAGAAATCACTCTATGGTCTGAAGCAAGCTCCCAGAGCATGGTATGAGAGACTCAGCTCATTCCTTCTGGAAAATGAGTTTGTAAGGGGTAAAGTAGATACAACTCTCTTTTGCAAAACTTACAAAGATGATATCTTAATTGTGCAAATTTATGTTGATGATATTATATTTGGATCTGCTAATCCATCTCTATGCAAAGAGTTTTCTGAGATGATGCAGGCTGAATTTGAAATGAGTATGATGGGAGAACTCAAGTACTTTCTGGGCATACAAGTTGATCAAACACCAGAAGGAACGTACATCCATCAGAGCAAGTACACTAAAGAACTTCTGAAGAAGTTCAACATGACAGGATCTACAATTGCTAAGACTCCAATGCATCCTACACGCATCCTGGAGAAAGAAGATGCAAGTGGTAAAGTTTGTCAGAAGCTCTATCGTGGTATGATAGGATCACTTCTATACTTAACTGCATCTAGGCCAGATATTCTGTTTAGTGTTCATCTATGCGCTCGTTTCCAATCAGATCCTAGGGAAACCCACTTAACTGCTGTTAAGAGGATCCTGAGATATCTGAAAGGTACCACTAACCTTGGCTTGATGTATAAGAAAACATCAGAGTATAAGCTTTCAGGTTACTGTGATGCTGATTATGTTGGAGATAGAACTGAGAGAAAAAACACTTCTGGAAATTGTCAATTTCTGGGAAGTAACTTAGTCTCATGGGCAAGCAAGAGGCAATCAACCATTGCACTATCCACTGCAGAGGCAGAATATATCTCAGCAGCAATTTGCAACACTCAGATGCTCTGGATGAAACATCAGCTGGAGGATTATCAAATCCTTGAGAGCAATATCCCAATCTATTGTGATAATACTGCTGCAATCTCACTGAGTAAGAATCCTATCTTACACTCAAGGGCAAAACACATTGAGGTAAAGTATCATTTTATTAGAGATTATGTTCAGAAGGGCGTACTTCTTCTGAAGTTTGTTGATACTGACCATCAATGGGCAGATATCTTTACAAAGCCCTTAGCAGAGGATATATTTAATTTCATTCTGAAAAATCTGAATATGGACTTTTGTCCAGCATGAAGATGGATCAGAACCTCTGGCTAGGATACTTCTTTATCAGAAGATGTCTAGTTCAGAAGGTAACTCCATCAGAGGTTAAGTACCCATTGGTGCTCACTCTGAAGCTGAGACCGTAAACGTGTGTCAGTATTTATGATACATCGTTCCTTGTGCCCGTGCTGACAATCTGTCGTAATGAGTGTTAATGTGCTTCTCTCCACCGTGTGATATGTGTATTAACTGTTTGTAATGATGTCTTTAATTTTTAACCGTTGATTTTACCTTGCTCTTTAATCAATACCGGTTACTTTCAAAAACCACTACGCACACACGTTCTCCATCACTTATTGTTTTACTCTCTCTCTCCTCGTTTGCAAAACCCTTAATCCCCACGATCTCTATCTGTCTTCATTCATCCTCTCTCTTTCTACCCAGACCTTCAACCGCTTCAGAAATGGTGAAATCCAACAGAGATGAAACTGTTGAAGGAAGGAGATTTCCTGTCATGGTAGTGGGTCAGGCTACCGGTCAATCGGGCTTCGCAACTTAGCGAAATCAACCAGAAGCTCAAGCTACAGGCCAGATGATTCCTCTTGCACAAAGGGGTTGTGCTGTTACGTGTGTCTACTCTCCTGATGAACTCCAGGTTCTTGTTGAATGGAGATTTGATCTCGACAACATTGCTGCCAACGGGTTTGATCTTCGTCCTAAAGTAAAAGCTCAAGGCTGGGAAGAATACTTCAACAGGCTCCGTGGTCCAGTTTACATCAAATTGGTAAAGGAATTCTGGAAACATGCCGAATGCGATGACAACCAAGTGGTCTCCTACATTGCTGGCAGAAGAATTATCATCACGGAGAAATCAATTGTTGATCTTCTGGGTGAAAATACCAGTACAGGCTACAGATTCCAACTGACGGAATCAAAGGTGAAACCCAAGACCAAAGAAGCTGTAAATCAAGCTCTCTACACAAACGGGAAGCCAGGCAAGAGTGATTGCAAAGTGGTAGAACTTCATCCTAAGCTGAGGATTTGGCACAAGATTCTCCTACACTGCATCAATCAAAGGCCAAAGGGAAGCTCTCCAGACTACATCAATTTCTGTCAGAAAGTGATGCTTTTCTTCATTCAAGAGCACAAGGAGATCTGCCTTCCCTTCTTCCTGTTCTCTTATCTCAAAGAGTGCATCAAGAAGTCCAGAACAACTGCTTCTCTAAAGTCTGCAATCAGATACATTCCTTTTGGAAGATTGCTCTCAGACATCTTTCTGGAAAGCAAATTGATAGAAGATCTGACTAAAGCAGGCTGTACAGAGGATTTGACGACGGTTGTTGGTGATGTCTTCACTTCCACATCCATGAAAAAGATGGGATTGATTAAGACAAAGGTTGCACCTGCTCATGAAGACACCTCTGATGAAATCCGACAGAGAAGAGTCCCTCTGACCGATTACCCTCTATGGTCCCAAGCTGATGACCCAGTTGCTATCTTGCATTATCTAGCTGATCTGAGGGAACACGGTTTTGAAATAGATGTGGATGAGTTTTTCAGAACCCTGCCTCCAGCTCCAGAATTTGATTCTCCTCCCAAGAAGAAGAAGAAGAAGAAGAGAAGAATAATTATAGAGGAATCCTCTGAAGAGACTGATCCCTCTGATGATGTTGACCAGAGGAAGAAGAATGAAAAGCCTAAGAGGAAGCATGAGGAACCCTCCAAGCCATATGCTCCATCTGATGGTGATGGTGATGGTGATGATGCTCCTCCACCAAAGAAGTTGAAAAAGAAAGTGAGAATTGTGGAGAAGCCAACTCGTGTGGAACCAACTGTTGAGGTAACCAGAACTGAGGCTTCTGCCAGGGTTACTCGGTCTGCAGTGAAATCATCAAGAAAGCTTGCTGTTTCATTTACTGATGATGATTTAAGCTCATTTGATGCACTACCCATTTCTGCCCTTCTTAATCGCACTGCTACCCCACTCTCTCCCATTCAAGAGTCTCAACCAGCTGACCAAAACCCCTCTCCAACTACTTCACCTAGATCTTCATTCTTTCAACCCTCTGATGAAGAAGCACCTCTTTGGAATATGCTTCAGACTCCCAAACCCTCTGAACCTACCTCACCTATAACCATTCAATACAATCCACAAGCCTCTGAACCCATTATCTCTGACCAATCTCCCCATGATCCCAGAAAGTCTGATCACTCTGTCCGCAGAGCATCAGATCATCCTGCTCGCAAAACAACTGATACAGACACTACTGCTCCTTGTACCTCTGTATCATTTCCCACAAATGTTGCTGACTCCTCACCCTCAAATAACTCTGAATCCATTCGCCAATTTGATCAAATTAGGAAATAAAAAGAGTCTGCTATCCCTGAGTACTATCACACCGTTCCTAGCCCAAGGACATATCCTGGACCTAGACCAGAACGTCTAGTTGATCCAGATCACCCTATTCCAGTGGTCCCTCTGAATGCAGCTTCTCCTCCTATACAACCAGCACTTTTCTCACAACTAGAAAACTCGGTTTCTAACCATTCCTCGGTTAGATCTCCAAACCCTGAGGTTGAGACCTCTCAGCCTAACCTTGAGATCAACACATCAAACGTCCAAACTCTAGATGTTGGTTCTCCTCAAGGTGCTTCTGAAGCAAACAACAGTAATCATCCCACTTCTCCTGAAACCAATCTCTCCATTGTTCCCTATACTTATCTCAAACCCAACTCCCTTCTTGAGTGCATCAGTGTGTTTTAATTATGAAGCATCATTAATGGTTCGCAATGTGCAAGGCTACACTGACCTTCATGAGAACCCTGACTCTGTTGTTGAAGAATGGGATCATCTGTGTGATTGGATGATTGCTCAAGTTCCTATCTTGATGAGTCATCTCACAGCTGAAAGGGATCAGAGGATTGAAGCTGCTAGGCAGCGTTTCAGCAGAAGAGTGGCTATGCATGAACAACAACTAAGGGTTGAGTTACTTGAAGTTATAGAGGAAGCTAGAAAGAAGAAAGAACAAGAAGATGAGGCTGCACGTCAAGAAGCTGAACGACTTGAGAATGCAAAGTTAGAAGCTCTGAAAGAAGCTGAAAGGCTACAAGCTGAAGCTGATGCTCTCAGAGGTCAAGCTCTTGCACCAGTGCCTTTCACAAGTGCTGCTTCACACTCCACTCAAGCTCCTCACTCTACTCAAGACAATCTTCAGGATATTCCATCCAGTTCTACTCAGCCAAGCTCTTCCAGACTTGCTATTTTGGAACAACGTCTCGATTCTCATGAGACTCTCTTGTTCAGCATGAGTGAAGCCATTCAAGAACTCCTTCGTCGCACTGCAAAACCTTAGTTTTTAGGATCTCTCTCGTTTTCTTCCTTGTTTGATAAACTTTTAGTTATTTATTTCTATGTTTTTAGTTTCCTTCTTGCCTTATGTGATTATTTATTTCGTTTTTCTTGCATTTAACACAACATATATCTGAAAATTGTTTTTCTTTATATATCATTTCTCATATTACATACTACATCATCATACACATGCATTTTTCTAGAATGGAGGATCCTTCCTCATTCTCATACACTCTTGGCGCTGCTCTACTCTTTCCTTCTCCGTTAATAAACTACTGGATTTTAGTTATTAACTGTTTATTTTTAGCTATTTATATTTATAACATAATTAAATAATATAATATATATTAAATATATTAATTCAAAAAAAAAATATTTATTCCAGACGATCGAGTATGTACTCTATGTTGCAGAGCCTGTTGCTCAGCTCATCCCTCCCCAGACTCTCTTCCATCGTCTCCAGATCTTTCTCCACTGCTTCCTTCTCCTCCAGCAGATTCAGCTCCAGCTTGCTCAGCTCCTGAATCTCCTCCACGAAGCAGAGGAACTCCCTCAGATCTTTCTCCAATTATGGACTAAGATCCTTTTCCAGCAACATTGTAGTCATCTCATGTATGGTTCTCGAACCCTCTGGGTGCCTCACATTGATGAACAAATCTTCATCAAAAGGCTTCTTTCTAAGCTCTTCCAATGCAACCATGTATGACGCCATATGTGTTTCGAAAGTAATCTTGTTGTGAAGCTTACTGTGTTCCTTATCGCTTTATATAAGCATCCTTCTCTCTCCGGAAGTTATTGCTCTTGAGTTTCTCGAGGATAAGTTATTGGTAACTGAAGCTTCTCTTTACTCCCTTGGCCGGTGGTAAACATTCTACATATGCATTTATTCCTTCTTTAATTCGCTAATCTCTTTTTCATCATATTTTTTTATTTCTTTGAAACTTAGACCTTCTCTAAGGGGGAGTACCTTGTACTTCAAGCTAAGTTTTTCACACCCCAAGCTTTTTGCTTATGACAAAAAGGGGGAGTATAACCCAATTTTTGATGTGTAAGCTGTATTAGTGTGATTTCTTTTTCTTTTGGAGAATTTAAGAGTTCCACTTTTATGACCATAGATGTGTCACTGGGCAAATACAAGGAATACATTTCACTTCTTCTGAAGTGATATTGGTTGACTCTGATACCCTACTCGTGACTCTGAATACTTACGCGCTCTGATTATTTCATTTCATCTATGTCATGCGTTTTCACTCTGAACTCTTTTATTATTTAGCTCAGAATCTAGATATTACTAACGTTTTTCATTAAGTCTTAGATTCAGGGGGAGCTAAGCTCAAAATCAAGCTGTGACTTGGATTCAGAATGAGCAAAATAAACCATTCACATCAAGATAAGTCTAATTCTATTTCTCTAAACTCTGAGTGAATTCAGTTTATTGTTTAAGAATTGTTCATCAAAATACTTGGTTTTGTCATCATCAAAAAGGGGGAGATTGTAAGATCAAGTTTTGATCATGTAGTACAACTCTATGTTTTTATGATTACAAGTTAACATTTTAGTATGAACAATTATGGTACTCTAACGTGTTTTCTGAGTGTGCTCTTAACAGGCTCTGACCTTAATTTAATCTCACACAAATCAGAAGCACTTTGCTTAAGAGTGACCCTAGCAACGCTTTCGCAATCTCTATGTTCAATCTGAACAGTAGAAAAGCTTCAAAAGATCTGAAGTTAATCAAGCTCTGATGTGGACTCAACTCAATTGAAGCTTTGAAGATCCAGACGTTCTGATAACCCAGACACTCTGAAGGCTCAGAAGTTCTGATGGTGTAGAAGACTCTAAAGATCCAGAAGCTGAAAAGTGAAGACTCTGAAGTCCAGAAGCAAAATGGCTCTGAAGACCAAGTACTTCTCCTCTGAGTTTAGAATCAGAAGGTACAATGGTCAGAGGATCCATGCTTCCCTCTGACTCTGATCAACAAGCTTCACAAGTTCCAACACGAAGCATTCCTCTGATCAGAAGTCAACAAGGTTAAAGGTCAAGTCACTATCCAAAGTACAAAAGCAAATGTACTATCCTGACGACCTAACCTAACATACTCAGCCACAGCAGAAGCTGGAAATCCCAGATCTGCCCTCCAACGGTAGCATTCCCATGCAGTGTTCAAACCCTAATCCTTGGAGTATATATAGAGGCTAAAGACTGAAAGATGCGGTTGGAAGAAACTTATACGCGCAAGCAATATTCAAATCTTCTAAGGAATCTTTCTTCATTGAATTCATTGTGTTTACTACAAGCTTTTCAGAAGCAATTTCTTTGTAAACAATATTTCTTAAACAGTTGTTTAGTTTACCTTTAGGAGATCAAGGTTGATCGGATCCTAGAGAAGACTAAGAGAGTGAATCTTAGTGTGAGCTAAGTCAGTGTATTGTTAGTCACTTGTAGGTTTCAAGTGCAGTTGTAACAAATCTCTGATTAGTGGATTGCCTTCATTCTAAGAAGGAAGAAATTACCTTCACGGGTGGACTGGACTAGCTTGGGTGATTCATCAAGTGAACCAGGATAAAATCCTTGTGTGCTTTTCTCATCTCTTATCTTAAGCACTTTTCTTGTGTCTCGAAAGATTTGTTAAAATCTTAAAGTGGAAGTTTTATTCTGAAAACGCTATTCAAACCTCCCCTTTCTACCGTTTTTCATACCTTCACTCTTTATCATTCAAAGTGTTCTATCTTGATTTAACTCATTATGAAATTTATTCTCCAAATCTGAAGTCTTATGCATACATTTGTTTCAAAATCTAACAATTCAAAAGATCCTCATTATCCCTAAGTCCTCTTCCCGAGAAAGCCTCAATCCTGCACACCAACAGTAGCTCAGACCTTTCATAGGATCCTACTAGCTAACTCTCATAACACTTTGTGTTCCCAATCGATATAATCAGAAAAACTCATGACACTCAACAATCATATATGTATATATATATATATAGGAGATCTTCAAGAAAGGTTTTCATTTTAGTTTAGTTCAACGTGTACTACCAGTCTGGATCCTTTTCCATAGTGCTTAATTATGTAAGAACAAAGCAGATAAACAACTTATATCTAAGTTAATTACCATGTTCCTACTTCCCCATCAGGCTCTGATACCAAGAGGGGTTCGGAAGCAGAAGGAGGGGGATGAGAAGAGGATTAAGAGAAGTAGGATGCCACCATGCAGGGGCTTATAACAGAAATTAAAAGCTGAAAACAGAAAATAAATAAATAACAGGAGGCTCAGCCTTCCATAAACAGAAATAAACAAGATTTATATTACATATATAGATTGAAAAACTGAAGGAAAACTTTTACAGATTGAAGATTGAAAAGAGAAAGAAGAGAAGGAAAGCTTACAATCAGAGCTCTCTCTCAGTGTTTCTCTCTCTAAAAAACTCTCTATCTAAACTCTGCCTAACAAAGCTCAGAAGAAGCCTATTTAAAGAAAAAATTGAGCAGCCTGATGGGGAAGTAGGAACATGGTAATTAACTTAGATATAAGTTGCTTTGTTCTTACATAATTAAGCACTATGGAAACGGATCCAGACTGGTAGTACACGTTGAACTAAACTAAAATGAAAACCTTTCTTGAAGATCTCCTAGGATTATTATTATTCAGACTTATGATCATATCTGCAGCGCAGGCATTGAAGGCAGTAAGTCCCTGTGTGGCAGTAAGTCTATATTGGGCCATACTACAGATATGGTAGGTTAAGTTCTGAATATTTTTAATGTCCTTGTTTAGTTTCTTTTTGTGGTGGCTTAAGTCTGATCCAGATCTATACTACTCAACTATTAAGAACAACACAGAATATAACTTATATTTCTAATTTATTTATCTGTTTCTATAGAACCAGGTGATGGCGATGATACTTATGGGTGAGGAAGATTTGTCTTTCTTGATGCTTCGCTCTTTTTCCTCCAAGCTTTCTTTCAAATCTTCCCAGCCCTCTTCTTCTTCTTCTTCTATCGATCATCATCATCATCAATCCAATCAGTTAAAATCCAAAAATGTTTTCAAAGAAGAAATTCATTTTGAAGACATCAATCAAGATCTCGATAACTGGGAAATTCCAAAAATTTCTCATACTGAGATCTATAAACCAAATGGATCTTTCTTCAAAAGATCCAATTTCATCATCAAAACGGTTGAACAAACCTACAAACTCAGAACAGATGACGAGGAAATTCACCTGCTTTCTGAAAGATCCATCAAAGATCATATCAATAAGAATTTCAACTACCTTCATATAGGTAGTGTTCAAGTGGGTCTAAAACCCATGACCAGGAAGTCCCTTGATATAGCTGTACTTCTTTGTCTTAGGGATATTAGACATAATCGTTTCCATGACTCCCTCTTAGGCACGGTTGAAACCAGCCTGAGCAACGGACCAATCTTTTTCAATTGTTTCCCTGACCTAACGGTTAGTCTGGATGATAAAAACATCCTTGACGTTCTCTTCCTAAATATCAAGCTTCACGGCCTTGATATGAAGGATGATTCTGTCCCTATCTCTTTAATCTACAGGGTTCAATACAAAATAATGAACTCTATCAAATCTTATTTCTTGCGAACTAATTGTGAGAAATCTGGGGAAACA
This sequence comes from Lotus japonicus, assembly GCF_012489685.1. Classification (NCBI taxonomy): domain Eukaryota; kingdom Viridiplantae; phylum Streptophyta; class Magnoliopsida; order Fabales; family Fabaceae; genus Lotus; species Lotus japonicus. The sequence continues at coordinate 23,154,841 of NC_080046.1, forward strand.
ACCCTTTTCCTTACTGACTATGATAAGACCAATGTTATTGTGCCTAAAACTATCCAATGGAGCGATATTACCCTTCCTGAAAAATGGTCCTTAGAGAAGGCTGCTCCTGCTCAACCTGTTGAAACCCCTGAGTTTCGAGAAATCATCCAACACCAATCTGGCCAAGTTGATCTTATCTTTGATAGGAGAAATTCTTTCTCTATCCCTAGATCTGTTAGGACATCCTCAAATGATTTCCAATCAGCCATGTCTAGAAGATCCTTGTCCATGTCTAGGACCAATTCAATCAAAAGAAGTCAACCCGAGTCTAGTGCTCGACCTTCACTCTCGCATGATGGATCTACTATTCATCTTGCAGGATATGTCAATTCTACCCCTGTCAAGACTACCTACGACAAGGATGAAGATCATCAATCCACTTTGTCTCCAACGTATTCTTCTCTAGAAACCTCTGGAGAAACTTCTGATTTCATTGGAGCAATCACTGCTGAATTTGTCATTGACAAAGAAGGCATCCGAGCAGACTTTTACTCTGATCGTTGGACTCAGCAAAGAGAATGGTTCTTTGCAAATTACCAAGGAAAGAGGAGGAAGAAAATCCAAGATAAATTCTATGGGTTCCTTGAACTCGCCCAGCAAAACATCTTCTTCTTTGACTGGTTTCATGCGTATACCATTAAGAAGAAAATCCCTTACCCTTACCAAGTTGACATGATTAAGTGGCAGCTTAAGGATGGTAAAGAAACTCTTTCAAACCTACCTCCTAAAACTCCTTTCTTACTTAAAGGAGCTCATTCCACACCTGTCCTGGCCTCTCCCTTCAAAACTAGGGAAGGAGAAGGTGAAGTCACCAGCAAGGACATCAAAGACCTCATGGAACAATCCATACCAACAAATATCTGCAGACTCTTGGAGAATCTCAAACGCATGATGATTCTTCTTCTAAGAAAGGAAAAGGAAAGGTCAAGACTGAACCTTCCTCTTCCTCATGTCAACTAGAAAAGCCTCTATTCAAACCGTTCCAAATCAGTAACCGATCTAGGCACTCAGCTCAATCTCTTCGTGCCAAAAATGAATCTGATAATGAGCTTCTCCAAAAGGTTGTTGAGCAACTGAAGCTCCTCAATCAAGTGATTCCTGAAACTTCGACTCCGGAAATGCCAACTCCGGAAGCAGTTTCTGCTCCTGCTCCTCCAACAGCTTCTGAAACTGTAATCCGTCGAATTTCTACACGTAATACCTCTACTTCTTTGAACAATATTGAAGAAGGAGAGTCTGACGTTCAATCTGTCAAGAGTATTCCTCCTATCAACACAGTTACTTACAATTCTAAGAATCAATGGAGGAAAGAAACCACACTTTATTATGCTAGAGCCACCGCTCCTGATCTTCTATTAGAAGAAAAGAATTCTTCAAATTTCAAAAGCTTTAGCGCCAACAATGTCTATGAATGGAACATTGATGGTGAAAACGAGTATGGCATCACCAAAATCCTTCAAAATATGACCATGGTGGCCACTGCTTATGAAACCTCCAACAATTGTCCCGAATCTCTTATTGTCGAAATCTTGGTTGCTGGTTTCTGTGGCCAACTCAAAGGATGGTGGGATAATTATCTCACTGAAGAAGAGAAAAATCAGATCTTGACTGCTGTCAAAACTGATGAAGAAGAAAATCCTATTGTTGAAGATGGCAAATTCATTTCTGATGCTGTCAACTCCTTAATCTTTACCATAGCCCAACATTTTGTTGGAGATCCTTCCCTCATCAAAGATAGATCTGGTGATCTTCTGTCTAATCTCAAGTGTAAATCTTTAGGTGATTTCAGATGGTATAAAGATACCTTCTTGACCAGAGTCTACACCCGAGAAGACAACCAACAGGCCTTCTGGAAAGAGAAATTCCTGGCAGGTCTTCCTAAATCTTTTGGCGACAAAGTTCGAGAAAAACTTAGAAGCCAAAATCCTGGGGGAGAAATCCCTTATCATACCCTTAGCTATGGTCAGCTCATAGCTATCATTCAAAGAGTTGTTCTTAAAATCTGTCAAGATGACAAAATCCAACAGCAACTCACCAAGGAGAAATCTCAGAATCGCAGAGATTTGGGTACCTTCTGCGAACAATTTGGTATTCAGGGCTGCCCCAAGAAACCAAAACCCAGAAAACAGGATCCTCCTAAACAACAATGGAGAAGGAGATCTAGCAGAAACGATCATAGGAAGCCCAAACCTAGATCTAAACCCCATTCTACGCAAGCTCCAAAAAACCCTCCTGAGACTAGACCCTCTCAAGGAAAAGATGTCACCTGCTATAACTGTGGCAAGCCAGGCCATATTAGCAGATATTGCAGGCTTAAAAGAAGAATCTCTGAGCTTCATCTCGAACCTGAAGTTGAAGACAAGATCAATAATCTTCTCATTCAAACTTCTGATGAAGAGGAATCTGCCCCCTCGGACTCTGAGGTCTCTGAAGACCTAAATCAAATCCAGAATGATGATTCTCAATCATCATCTTCCATCAATACCTTGACCAATGAGCAAGACTTACTCTTCAGGGCCATTAATTCTATCCCTGATCCTGATGAGAAGAAAATTTACTTGGAACGCCTCAAGGCTACTCTTGAAGAAAGGCCTCCCAAGAGTCCTATTACTACCAATAAATTCAATCTCAGAGATACCTTCAAGCGTCTTGAGAAATCTACTATCAAACCTATCACTATTCAAGACCTTCAATCTGAAGTTAATACCCTCAAAGCTGAGGTTAAAGGCCTCAAACAAATCCAAAATAGTAAGCAACTTATCCTAGATAAACTGACTGAAGAAAATTCTGAAGAAGATAGTTCTTCTTCTTCATCTGCTTCCAATCCTTCCAAACCTAACGACAATGTTGGTGATTTTCTGGAAATTATTAACCGTGTCACCATCCAGAAATTCTATATCAATATTAAGATCCTTATAGGAGATTTTACTTTAGAAACCCCTGCACTCTTTGACACTGGTGCTGATTCCAGTTGTATTTCTGAGGGACTTATTCCCACCAGATATTTTGAAAAAACAACTGAGAAACTCAGTGCTGCTGAAGGTTCTAAATTAATAATCAATTATAAAATCCCCTCGGCTATCATCAAAAATGGTAGTCTGGAAATTGAAACTCCCTTCCTGTTAGTCAGAAATCTAAGCCACAAAGTCATTATAGGGACGCCTTTCATAAAGAAGCTCTTCCCTTATAACACTGACGAGAAAGGCATCACTGTCCAGCATCTTGGGCAGCCAATTTTGTTCAAATTCTCTAAACCTCCCTTTGTTAAGACCCTGAATGTTATATCTTACAAAGAGAAATCAATTTCCTCAAAGAGGAGATTTCTTACAAAAATATGGAAGTTCAATTATATCAGCCTTCAGTCAAAACCAGGATTGAAAATATTTTCAAAAACATTCAATCCAGCATTTGTTCTGATTTACCAAATGCTTTTTGGGAAAGGAAGAGCCATATGGTGGATCTTCCTTATGAAAAAGATTTTTCTGATAAACAAATCCCAACCAAAGCAAGACCTATCCAAATGAATGAAGAACTTCTTCAGTTCTTCCAAAAGGAAATCAATGATCTCCTTGAGAAAAAATTAATTCGTAAAAGCAAGAGTCCCTGGTCCTGTGCAGCCCTTTATGTCAACAAACAGGCTGAAATAGAACGAGGAACCCCTAGGCTTGTTATCAACTACAAGCCCCTCAATCAAGCTCTTTGTTGGATTAGATATCCTATTCCTAACAAGAAAGATCTCCTAGCCAGACTGCATGATGCTAAGGTTTTTTCCAAATTTGACATGAAGTCTGGATTCTGGCAAATCCAATTACAGGAAAAGGATAGGTATAAAACCGCTTTTACTGTCCCTTTCGGACAATATGAGTGGAACGTTATGCCTTTTGGCCTGAAAAATGCCCCTTCTGAATTTCAGAAAATTATGAATGACATTTTCAATCCTTATTCTAAATTCACAATTGTTTACATTGATGATGTTTTGGTCTTTTCTCAAAGCATAGATCAACATTTCAAACACCTCAACACTTTCATCTCCGTAATCAAAAGGAATGGTCTGGCAGTATCCAAAACAAAGGTCAGCTTGTTCCAAACCAAAATCAGATTCCTTGGTCACAATATTCATCAAGGAACGATCATCCCCATCAATAGAGCCATCGAATTCACTGACAAATTTCCTGATCAAATCATAGACAAAACCCAATTACAAAGGTTCTTGGGATGTCTCAATTATGTTGCTGACTTCTGTCCTCAACTTAGTACCATAATCAAACCCCTTCATGATAGACTCAAGAAGGATCCTCCACCTTGGTCTGATATTCATACCAACGTGGTCAAACAAATCAAACTGCGTGTCAAAAATCTCCCTTGTCTTTATCTCCCAAATCCTCAAGCTTTCAAAATTATTGAAACTGATGCTTCAGATATCGGCTTTGGTGGTATCTTGAAACAAAAAGTTTTTGACAAAGAGCAAATTATAGCTTTTACTTCAAAACATTGGAACCTGCTCAGCAGAATTATTCTACTGTTAAAGAAGAAGTTTTAGCAATAGTTTTATCTATTTCAAAATTCCAATCAGATTTGATTAATAAAAAATTCTTGGTTCGTGTGGACTGTAAATCTGCCAAAGAAATTTTGCAAAAAGATGTCAAAAACCTAGCTTCAAAACATATCTTTGCCATATGGCAAGCTATTTTAAGCGTTTTTGACTTTGAAATAGAATACATAAAAGGATCTGCAAATTCTCTCCCTGATTTTCTTACTCGTGAGTATTTGCAGGGAAGATCATAAAATGGCCTCCAGAGGCTCCTCCTCCTCCCGAGGAAGAGGCAAAAGCAGAGAAAAGAGCAAAGGTATTGTAATCTCTGACTCTTTAATCTTATCTGGGCCTACTGCCCATCAATCTGGACCCACTGTCCAAAAAACTGTTCAAAAAACTGAGCCCACTGCTCAAACCCAATCACCTCAACCCAAACAAACCAAAGCAGATTATGCTTTGCCAATCGAAACACTTCTTGCCTTTCAACAGTCAGGCCTGAATGAGGTCCCCCAAGGCCTTATCAATCTCCCAAAGAAGACTTGGGCCAGCATCGCTGACGGAGATGAGGACCAAGATCTCCTATCCCTCCAATCCATTATTGAAAAAACCAATAACCTAGCAACTCATTACGGGAAAAAACCTGTTGTTGTTGCCCAATCTAGTCAGCCTAACCCAAATTCCGGTTACTTGACTAAAACAATTATGAGATTCCAAACCCTCATCGAACCAGAATGGTGGGACAACTCTGGAGGAGTTAACCTGGCCAACAAAATTGGTACCAAACTCTTCCCAAATCATCTTGATCCCATTCATCCAAACAAAACCCAAAGGTTCTATGAGTTCATTTTGGTTGACACAAACAGTGTAGAAATCAAACATTTTAGGGACAAACTTGATAACTCCCTAATTACCCATTCTACACTACAAATTCTCCGTGTCCTTCGTCCCACTGACTTTGGACCAAATCCAAACAGTTACAAAAAATTCTCCCAGAATTTTGACCCAGTAGGTTTTAATTATTGGGACTACATTAGGGCTTGGGATAATATAATCCTTGGCCTTCAAAACAAAAATCTAAAACATTCTTGGCTCATTTATTTCAAATGGACCAACAAATACTCTTTTCCAAATTGGTTTCATTCATGGTGGAGCTTCTTTGGACCAACTACTGAAATTTTTCCCTCTGAAGTTCTTGAGGGATACAATCACTTCCTTAAACACTGGAACAAAGAGTTAAACAATTATCCTGATTGTTTAAACTTTTATACAATCTTTTCCCTTTCATGGGTATTTTCTTGGCGTTATGGTCTTAAGACCAAGACCCAACCAATCCTCTTCAAACAGGCTCTCATCAAATGGTGGAAGATCTTTGATGCTTCAAAAGCCTACAAAGAAAATGTGAGCCAATGGTTCAAGACCAATCAGAAATGTCTCAAGCATGCAAGTCCGCAAACCAGCCTCTTGCTAACTCAGAAGGCCCACATCACAGCGGCCCTTGCAGGAGCTTCAACAGAAGAAGACTTTCTGAAAAATCTTCAATCTGCTCTTCAATTATTGAAAGAGCCAAATGAGCAGGCCTCATCCTCAAAGGCCCCCCAGCACAGAATCTCCGAGCAATCCTCTTTTGGGTCGGATTTTGTCCAAACCTCAGAATCAAGTGATGATCACTTCTGCTAAGTTTTGTCATCTTGTAATCATTTGATTTTGTAATAATTCAATCTCAATTATTGTAATCTACTGTAGCAACAGTAAAAACTTTTTACTGTAGCAAATAGTACCAGTCAAATAGTACCGGCCATCGGAACTATTCAAAACAGTGCTCAATTTTTTCTTTAAATAGGCTTCTTCTGAGCTTTGTTAGGCAGAGTTTAGATAGAGAGTTTTAGAGAGAGAAACACTGAGAGAGCTCCGATTGTAAGCTTTCCTTCTCTTCTCTTCTTCAATCTTTCTTTAAAAGTTTTCCTTCAGTTTTCAATCTATATATGTAATATATATCTTGTTCAAGTTTTATGATTCTGTTTATGGAAGGCTGAGCCTCCTTTTTATTTCTGTCTTTTAATTTCTGCCATTTAATTCTCTGTTATAAGCCCCTGCAAGGTGGCGTCCTACTTCTCTTAATCCTCTTCTCATCCCCCTCCTTCTGCTTCCGAACCCCTATATATATATATATATAACATCCCAAATAATTAGGACCAGTCTTATCCACTAACAGTTCAATAATTCAGTATAACTCGACAGTTATAGATATCCATAATGTAGTGAATCAAAACCTGTCCTATCCACTATAATGCGATAAAACATAAACATGTCATATCCACTATAGTGCGATAAAACATAAACCTGTCATATCCACTACAATGCGATAAAAGATAAATTTGTCCTATCCACTACAGTGCGATAAAACATAAACCTGTAAACGGCATAAGCCTCAACAGTCCAACAATTCAATAAATGTCCTAAGCCTCAACAATTCAATAAATCAATAAATGTTGATTGTTCGAAACCTAAGCATATTAGCTAGTAACTAGGAGATTTTCACTTACCTTTGGTAATGTTTTTTCCTTCTTCGCCTTTCCTCAAGCGTTCTAACTCCTCGAGTCCCAAGATTGTAAGCAACTGTAAGGCCCAAGTTTTTCAGTTTATACCAAGTGAATAAATTCTTATTCACCGGTAGGTTTGAAGCATGGCAAAGGGAAACCTGAACAAGAGTTTAGTAAATGAAATAAATGTATGAAGGAGAAAGTTCAGGAAAAGTCTGAGGTTCGTATTGAAGTCGATAAAAGTTATAGCACGATCGTTTTACGCTTAAACCTAGGTCAGAAACCCTAGTATATAGCTAATTTTCACTTTTAGGCACGATGGAAGTTAATTCCAAAAATCTTCAGAGAAATGTTAGAACTTCTCTTTTTCCATATATCACAATCGTTTCGAGGCGAAACTCTAGGATCTACGAACGTCCGATTCCAATCATCGGAAGTTTGCCGAAACCGAAACCCTGGTATTTCAAAACCCTAGAATTTCTCGACAATGAAGACTTTTTCTATTCAGAGCTTCAAATGAATATTCCACACGCGTACACCCATTTCTCTTGATGATTTCAATCTTTCTTCCGAAGGAAGTTTTCCATTCCGACATCCGATGCAAAAAGCAACTTATCGGGTAAAATAGTTTTATACCGACTATGCTTTAGTTGCCAAAAATACAAAGAGACCTCATTTTAGTTTTGGAATTCTTACGCCAAAACATATCTATTAATTCACGGAGAATGACGCCGGAAAAATCAGATTCGCGAAACTTTCATTTTCCCGCGAATTTCCATCTTCTATATATAGCAAACAAGTGAGAAAAAAACACAAAACTCCTCCATTTTCTCTCCTCAAGGCCGCGAGTTCATCCAAGGAAGAAGGAAGAAGAATTTTCTTCATTACTTGCTTGATCGTTGATCCGTTGGTTGCTGCTTCAAGGTTTCGAGGTATAGTCGCTAATCCTTACCTCTGATCGCTTTTTCCATAGCTTTTCTGTAGACTTTTCTGAGCTGATAGTTTATGGGTTTTTGCAAAACTATCCCGAATCTTTCATTTCTGATTCTAAACCTCTTCTTTATGTACCCAAGATCACTTCTGCCGGATTAGATTTTCCGTTATGTCGCCGGAATTCCGCCGGAATCAATTTGAGCCTAAAATACCCATTTTTGGAGTTTTTGGTGTAAAGCTTCAACCTTTAGGCTGAAAACTATCGCCTTAGCTTAGTGCTAGTAGGATTAGTTGTCATAAACGTCGTTGGTGACGTCCCTGCAAAATTTTATTTTTGGGATTTCAGTTTTGAAAAATCCTAAGTTAAAAATCATGACCAAAATACCCCTGCGACAGTTTTTGATCCGATAATTTTTCCGAGTTCAGAATACCCTTAGTTACGGCTTATGAAAGCATAGGAACCAAGTTTGATCGAAGAAAAATCGAGCCCCATAATTGCACAAAGTGGCCGAGCCCTATTAGGGGGGAGGAGGAAAATTTCCTTTTCCGAAAACTTGTCTTTCGCGCTAGATTATCGTACCTTAGAGTATAGATTACTTCGAGTAACCTTAGTAAGTATCGATAGCTTAGTTTTCGATAGACTTTGATAGTATTTCTGTGGTTTTGCTCTAAAGGTGATTTTGAGGAATTCCCAGAGGAGCAAGCCTTTGATTGTGAACAAGTGTTAGGAGATCGTCCTGGAGAATCTACAGGTGAGGGCTTCTCACTGAATCTCTAGTTAATGCTTAGGGTCGATGTTTCGACATTGTTTACTGTTTATGCACTGGAATTGTGTGTGATTGGAAAATGTTTTCTGAGGCTTCGGCTGACAATGTAGATGATTCATCTACTGAATGTTTTTGAGATTGTCTTACATGCTATGTGCTATGTGGGTAATCTAGGATGTGTGGTGCATGCTTTATATGCTAAGTGCTAAGTGTTTATGATGCGATTTATTGATATATGACATGTTGTTGATTGTGATGATTTAAATATGTTCTGTACTGGAATCTGAGATTCTGAGTGGTGAGAATAGCGGGCAGGTCATGCCGATTTTATTTTGAGAGTTTTGAGAAAGTTTGATAGGACGAACGAGGTTCGGGCCTTAATTTTGTTTAGTGGATCGAGACCTCCTCTGGAAGCGACTTGGGATTGGGAGATCCTGAAAATGTATAAGACTTGCGATAAGACAAAATGGAATCTATTTTATAAAGAAAATTCATAAGACCTTAAATAACCTCAAAATCTTTAAGTAATGATAACAACCTCGAAGGAAGGCATTGGAAGTCAAATCATAGTTTTGGAAAAAAGAGGAGTGTCGTCGGATCCAAGTGTTGAGTTTGTTGTTGTGCTGTTGGAGCAGCGTTTGTTGTTGTGCTGTTGGAGCAGCGTTTATTGTTGTGCTGTTGGAGCAGCGTTTGTTATTGTGCTGTTGGAGCAGCGTTTGTTGTGGTGCTGTTGGAGCAGCTATGTGTCGTTATGAAGTGTGTCTTTTGGTCGCAGAATCGACTTTACCTTAGGGTAAGCTTTTAGAGACTTTAACTTCCCTAGAACACGTGGCGACGTGTCGAGTGAGGACGGAGACGTTGTTTGACTAATCATTTTGCATACATGCAACATTAATGGGGTATTAACACAGGACGTACTCTGGACCTCGTCGGTTTCCAAAATGGTCATAAGACCCGGAATGCCGTGAAAGAGCGTTTATAGACGTCTCTTGTAGCAGACCGAAATGGCAGACCTACGGGTTTACTGCTGATCTGGCTACCTTTGTGTGGTGTAAGAGGCACGCGGGCCGAAATGGTTCCACCGTGGCTGGTGTTAGGGCTGATCCGTTTGATGTCCATCCCTTTCCGGAATGCATGTGGTTAACTGGGTTAACCTGCATATCATTTCATGCAACATGCATACTGACTTAGTGATGAGTGTGTTTGATACTTGTTAATTCTATTTGAGGCATGTTAACTGTGATTTATCGTCGTTTATATTCATCATGAGATATGCAACCCTAGGATGTTATCCCTAGCTAAAAGCCTAAGTGGCTATCCTATTATCTGTATCTATCCTTGCTATTATTTACATAATTCTTTGGAGTTGACCCTCGCGTCTTCTGTGTGTGCTTTGGCGAACAAACGCCCTTTGTCAGATGTCTTTGGCGGACTAGTTCACGACGGTTCACCCTTCGGGGGAAACTAGAGTTGGGATGCTGGAACAGGAGCGCATCGCGATAGCGAGCGGAGGACGGAGGATGTACCTAGACTTAGTCGTTCTGGATTCAGATTCGGACGACGATCATGCTAGCATGTAGGATTGAGTGTTAGTGTGAGCTCCTCGAGATGGGATTAGTGTAAGAGTAGAGTCCTAACTCTGAACATCATTTGTTCCTTTGGGAACAGGGTAGTTTCCCACCTATAGCTTTTTGTGTGGTTTCGTTACGGGAATCACAGAGAGTTGGTTGGACTTAGGAAGTCTTGTTTTAGGCCATCTGGGCTGACTTATTCTCAGTTTTGAGGGATGGTGTTGCGGACACTTCACCTTTTTATTTGGTCTGTACATATTGCCTACGGGCGTTACAGTTTTCTTTCCGTCACTGGAGGTTACTCGTGACGAGGTTGTTACTTACAGCGGGGGCTGTTTATATATTGTATATTAGTTTTATTACCTTTTAGCATTTGGGTTTTATTTAATTCAGTCTTGTCTTAGTTATTATCGAAAAAAAAAATATTCACGTTTTTCCGCATTAAGTTTATTTTGGTTACTAAAGTGACGCCACCGAAATCAGGGTGTTACATTGTGGTATCAGAGCACGGTCGAGTCTTTCGGGAGTTGTTGGGGAATAGGTCTTCTGTGCTAGGTTGTGTGGCTCTGCAAAGAGTGAAAATTGATTGTCTGCAAGCGATTTTTCGCTTAAAAATTGATTGAAGATATTGCTTAATCATATTGTATAGTTATGGAAATGCTATCTTATGATGAGTACTAACTGTTTGCCTAACTTAACAGAACATGGTGAACACTAACCAGTTAGCTGAGATGATGGCCACTATGGCCCAAGCTGTGACGGCGCAAGCAAACGATAATGCCATGAGGCGTGCTGCTGAAGAAGCACGTGAACAACATCAGCGCCAGAGGGAAGTAACTCTGGACCAGAATAAAGGCCTCAATGATTTCAGGAGGCAAAACCCACCCATGTTCTCTGGTGGTACTGACCCAGACAAAGCGGATCTCTGGATCCAGGAGGTTGAAAAGATATTCGGCATACTACAAACTGCTGAGGGTGCCAAAGTGGGCATGGCGACTTATCTGCTACTCGGGGATGCTGAGTACTGGTGGAAGGGCACCAGAGGAATTATGGAAGACAATCACGAGGAGATTAGCTGGAACTCATTCCGGACCGCATTCTTGGAAAAGTATTTTCCAACAAGTGCTCGGGATGAGCGGGAGTCACAATTTCTGACACTCCGTCAGGGAGGTATGTCAGTGCCGGAATTTTCTTCGAAGCTGGAATCCTTAGCGAAGCATTTCCAATTCTTTCATGATCACGTGAATGAGCGCTATATGTGCAAGCGTTTTGTTAATGGACTGAGGCCTGATATTGAGGACTCAGTGAGACCACTGGGAATCATGCGATTCCAATCGTTAGTCGAGAAAGCCACGGAAGTAGAGCTGATGAAGAACCGGAGATTAAACCGGGCTGGGACAGGAGGGCCGATGAGGTCGGGCTCTCAAAATTTTCAGAGCAGAGAGAAATTTCAGAGCAGGGGGCCGTATCAGCGTCCTGCTGGAACAGGATTTACTTCAGGATCTTACAGACCCATGACGGGTCCTGCTGGAGGTTCCGGAGATCAGACTTTGAAGAAGGAGACGACCTGTTTCAGATGTGGGGAGCCGGGGCACTATGCCAATGCTTGTCCCGACACGAGGCCCAAATGCTACAATTGTAACAAAATGGGGCACACTGCCGATCAGTGCAGAGCGCCCAAGACGGAGCCAACCGTGAACACTGCTCGTGGAAAGCGTCCTGCGGCTAAAGCAAGAGTTTACACCATGGACGGTGAGAGAGCTGAGGGGTTTGTCAGAGGAGAGCGCAAGAACGATGGTAACTTTCTAACCATTCTTTCTTATTCTAGTATAATATGTTCCATTACTCTCGTAGCGTGTGCAAACACACCTAACTTACTTATACTGTCTAAGCTTTGACCTTATAGTTATTACGCCTATTAATACCTTATTTGACCGTAGCTCGTATTTTAGCTATAGAAGTTATACGAGGTTTAGAATGACACGCTAAGCCTAGAAAGTAGTCTTCTACCGATGTGTTTAAAAGGAAGCTAGAAGCTGAAGAATGAATCTCATAGAGATTTCTTATGGATTGTATACGTATGATGTTGAGGGCGTGTAGTTACGTAGCGACATCATTGAGGATTTAATGTCAGGATATTTGTGACTATTGGATGATAGGAACTCATTGACTGTTCCAGTAGGTTTTTCTAGATTTTCACCTTCGATGTATTAGGCCTGATCAACTTAATATTGAGGGGGTGATATTCGGAATCACAGCTGGATAAGGACTTTGATAGAAGGATTGGTAAGATTAACTTGAGTTGATCGAAGATTAGTTGAGTTTGGGAGGAAAAAGTTCTCATTAAGTATTTGTTTTCTGTGCGAAGGAGTTGCAGTTTTAAGAGATGAATATTCTTTTAGGAAATGTTGAAGAGTTACAGAGCATCAGAGATCCAAACTTGGAAAAGGTTTAGGTTTTAAGTCTATTAATTCTTGTCATAAGTGTGTAGGACTTGAAGTTTGTCATAATTTGATTGGGAGATTAAGAAGTTTATCGACGAGATGGTAATCAAGTTACAAGAAGGAAAGTGTTAGTATTAAGATGAATACTTGAAGTTATCATATTTGGACAAGCTACTCTGAGTCTAATAGTGAATGGAACTTGTTATGGATTTCGGTGATGCATGATAGAGTTAGCAAGTGAATTTTGCTCAGTTGAATAAGAATCCTATGATTAAGATTGACTTGGGGAGTTGGAAATCGTGTGTGAGTAAGGGATGTAGTGGTGATAGCAGTTACGATAGTAGTTAAACCTCAGAAGGTTGGAGGATCGGATGACGAAATGACTAGTTAAGTCCCTTGAGGTATAGTTATGATTTGATCTTCTAGAGGATAAATCTCGATTGATGCGAAGCGTTAGGGATTTCAGTAAGTGTAAACTGGTTTGAGTGAGGAAGGTTTTGAGGACAAAGACGACAATAATGGATTGTTGGATATCAAGAGGATGATTAGCTTATGAGGGGTTGATGAATTTATGATTAAGGAGAATGAGTCTTGTCATGCACAAGGTAGTAAGACTCAAGTTGAGCATTCAATCCGGAACATAGAGATGTACCGAGTTCCTAATCAGTATTTTGGACGAACAAGGGCAGAGGAGCAAGTGTTTAAGGTTTTGCGATTACACGAATGCCAACAAATATTATTTCCAACGGAGAACCGATTCAAGTGGTCGAACCGGACAACAGAGAGTTAGAGGACGATATGTCTTTTGAGACGCCGTGGGTCAGCATTGGGACTAGAAGAGTGAAACAATCGAGGGGAAAGCAGAGTGCTTTAGTGCAAGTTATTTGGAACAAAGACACAGACGGTGCTATATGGGAGTTAGAGGAAAAGACCAAGGGACAATATTCAGAATTTTTTTACTAACCCTTAAGTTTCGAGGATGAAACTTTCTTTTTGGAGGGTAGTAATGTAAGGCCCAAGTTTTTCAGTTTATACCAAGTGAATAAATTCTTATTCACCGGTAGGTTTGAAGCATGGCAAAGGGAAACCTGAACAAGAGTTTAGTAAATGAAATAAATGTATGAAGGAGAAAGTTCAGGAAAAGTCTGAGGTTCGTATTGAAGTCGATAAAAGTTATAGCACGATCGTTTTACGCTTAAACCTAGGTCAGAAACCCTAGTATATAGCTAATTTTCACTTTTAGGCACGATGGAAGTTAATTCCAAAAATCTTCAGAGAAATGTTAGAACTTCTCTTTTTCCATATATCACAATCGTTTCGAGGCGAAACTCTAGGATCTACGAACGTCCGATTCCAATCATCGGAAGTTTGCCGAAACCGAAACCCTGGTATTTCAAAACCCTAGAATTTCTCGACAATGAAGACTTTTTCTATTCAGAGCTTCAAATGAATATTCCACACGCGTACACCCATTTCTCTTGATGATTTCAATCTTTCTTCCGAAGGAAGTTTTCCATTCCGACATCCGATGCAAAAAGCAACTTATCGGGTAAAATAGTTTTATACCGACTATGCTTTAGTTGCCAAAAATACAAAGAGACCTCATTTTAGTTTTGGAATTCTTACGCCAAAACATATCTATTAATTCACGGAGAATGACGCCGGAAAAATCAGATTCGCGAAACTTTCATTTTCCCGCGAATTTCCATCTTCTATATATAGCAAACAAGTGAGAAAAAAACACAAAACTCCTCCATTTTCTCTCCTCAAGGCCGCGAGTTCATCCAAGGAAGAAGGAAGAAGAATTTTCTTCATTACTTGCTTGATCGTTGATCCGTTGGTTGCTGCTTCAAGGTTTCGAGGTATAGTCGCTAATCCTTACCTCTGATCGCTTTTTCCATAGCTTTTCTGTAGACTTTTCTGAGCTGATAGTTTATGGGTTTTTGCAAAACTATCCCGAATCTTTCATTTCTGATTCTAAACCTCTTCTTTATGTACCCAAGATCACTTCTGCCGGATTAGATTTTCCGTTATGTCGCCGGAATTCCGCCGGAATCAATTTGAGCCTAAAATACCCATTTTTGGAGTTTTTGGTGTAAAGCTTCAACCTTTAGGCTGAAAACTATCGCCTTAGCTTAGTGCTAGTAGGATTAGTTGTCATAAACGTCGTTGGTGACGTCCCTGCAAAATTTTATTTTTGGGATTTCAGTTTTGAAAAATCCTAAGTTAAAAATCATGACCAAAATACCCCTGCGACAGTTTTTGATCCGATAATTTTTCCGAGTTCAGAATACCCTTAGTTACGGCTTATGAAAGCATAGGAACCAAGTTTGATCGAAGAAAAATCGAGCCCCATAATTGCACAAAGTGGCCGAGCCCTATTAGGGGGGAGGAGGAAAATTTCCTTTTCCGAAAACTTGTCTTTCGCGCTAGATTATCGTACCTTAGAGTATAGATTACTTCGAGTAACCTTAGTAAGTATCGATAGCTTAGTTTTCGATAGACTTTGATAGTATTTCTGTGGTTTTGCTCTAAAGGTGATTTTGAGGAATTCCCAGAGGAGCAAGCCTTTGATTGTGAACAAGTGTTAGGAGATCGTCCTGGAGAATCTACAGGTGAGGGCTTCTCACTGAATCTCTAGTTAATGCTTAGGGTCGATGTTTCGACATTGTTTACTGTTTATGCACTGGAATTGTGTGTGATTGGAAAATGTTTTCTGAGGCTTCGGCTGACAATGTAGATGATTCATCTACTGAATGTTTTTGAGATTGTCTTACATGCTATGTGCTATGTGGGTAATCTAGGATGTGTGGTGCATGCTTTATATGCTAAGTGCTAAGTGTTTATGATGCGATTTATTGATATATGACATGTTGTTGATTGTGATGATTTAAATATGTTCTGTACTGGAATCTGAGATTCTGAGTGGTGAGAATAGCGGGCAGGTCATGCCGATTTTATTTTGAGAGTTTTGAGAAAGTTTGATAGGACGAACGAGGTTCGGGCCTTAATTTTGTTTAGTGGATCGAGACCTCCTCTGGAAGCGACTTGGGATTGGGAGATCCTGAAAATGTATAAGACTTGCGATAAGACAAAATGGAATCTATTTTATAAAGAAAATTCATAAGACCTTAAATAACCTCAAAATCTTTAAGTAATGATAACAACCTCGAAGGAAGGCATTGGAAGTCAAATCATAGTTTTGGAAAAAAGAGGAGTGTCGTCGGATCCAAGTGTTGAGTTTGTTGTTGTGCTGTTGGAGCAGCGTTTGTTGTTGTGCTGTTGGAGCAGCGTTTATTGTTGTGCTGTTGGAGCAGCGTTTGTTATTGTGCTGTTGGAGCAGCGTTTGTTGTGGTGCTGTTGGAGCAGCTATGTGTCGTTATGAAGTGTGTCTTTTGGTCGCAGAATCGACTTTACCTTAGGGTAAGCTTTTAGAGACTTTAACTTCCCTAGAACACGTGGCGACGTGTCGAGTGAGGACGGAGACGTTGTTTGACTAATCATTTTGCATACATGCAACATTAATGGGGTATTAACACAGGACGTACTCTGGACCTCGTCGGTTTCCAAAATGGTCATAAGACCCGGAATGCCGTGAAAGAGCGTTTATAGACGTCTCTTGTAGCAGACCGAAATGGCAGACCTACGGGTTTACTGCTGATCTGGCTACCTTTGTGTGGTGTAAGAGGCACGCGGGCCGAAATGGTTCCACCGTGGCTGGTGTTAGGGCTGATCCGTTTGATGTCCATCCCTTTCCGGAATGCATGTGGTTAACTGGGTTAACCTGCATATCATTTCATGCAACATGCATACTGACTTAGTGATGAGTGTGTTTGATACTTGTTAATTCTATTTGAGGCATGTTAACTGTGATTTATCGTCGTTTATATTCATCATGAGATATGCAACCCTAGGATGTTATCCCTAGCTAAAAGCCTAAGTGGCTATCCTATTATCTGTATCTATCCTTGCTATTATTTACATAATTCTTTGGAGTTGACCCTCGCGTCTTCTGTGTGTGCTTTGGCGAACAAACGCCCTTTGTCAGATGTCTTTGGCGGACTAGTTCACGACGGTTCACCCTTCGGGGGAAACTAGAGTTGGGATGCTGGAACAGGAGCGCATCGCGATAGCGAGTGGAGGACGGAGGATGTACCTAGACTTAGTCGTTCTGGATTCAGATTCGGACGACGATCATGCTAGCATGTAGGATTGAGTGTTAGTGTGAGCTCCTCGAGATGGGATTAGTGTAAGAGTAGAGTCCTAACTCTGAACATCATTTGTTCCTTTGGGAACAGGGTAGTTTCCCACCTATAGCTTTTTGTGTGGTTTCGTTACGGGAATCACAGAGAGTTGGTTGGACTTAGGAAGTCTTGTTTTAGGCCATCTGGGCTGACTTATTCTCAGTTTTGAGGGATGGTGTTGCGGACACTTCACCTTTTTATTTGGTTTGTACATATTGCCTACGGGCGTTACAGTTTTCTTTCCGTCACTGGAGGTTACTCGTGACGAGGTTGTTACTTACAGCGGGGGCTGTTTATATATTGTATATTAGTTTTATTACCTTTTAGCATTTGGGTTTTATTTAATTCAATCTTGTCTTAGTTATTATCGAAAAAAAAAATATTCACGTTTTTCCCCATTAAGTTTTTTTGGTTACTAAAGTGACGCCACCGAAATCGGGGTGTTACAGCAACTACTCAACTCGAAACGACTAATCAAACCTG
Organism: Lotus japonicus; assembly: GCF_012489685.1. Classification (NCBI taxonomy): domain Eukaryota; kingdom Viridiplantae; phylum Streptophyta; class Magnoliopsida; order Fabales; family Fabaceae; genus Lotus; species Lotus japonicus. The sequence goes on from NC_080046.1 coordinate 23,172,396, forward strand.
GAAGCTCTTTAAGCTATAGGAAGCAACACTTAGACATAGGTAAGGAAAATACCCCGAATGGGTTAGTTGACCAGAAACTCAGATTTCAAACAAGCATGTAGCAAGTAAGCAATTAGTGTTTCGACTTCTCATTTAAAAGCACCAACATGTCAACAACCAAAAACGATTATCCTAAACATGTTTCTAGTACATTCCGACATTTTCTCTTCTCTTTCTCTTCCTTAATGGCCCACGACCTCTAGTCCTTTTGAGCAAAAAATTCCATTTTCAATTCATTTGCTACATACATCATCAATCTAAGTTCATCTGAGGTCTTTCCATGTATGTGGACATAGCATGTTATCACTAACTTAAAGAACAAGTAAAGCATAGCATACCCAATATAACTCATAACATATCCTACCTCCTCTTAAGCATGCTATTCAAGTACTCAAGAAACAAGCAACACTTAGCATGTTCGATATAACAGCATATTCAACATTTTCCCAAAGCATGTTATTCAAGTGCCTAAATAAAAAGTAACATTTAGTATGCTCAATTATTCATTCACGAATTCAACCCAAAACTTTCCCCATCAACTCTAAGTTTCAAAAAAAAATTCCTCCCCCAAAACATGCATATAGGCCACCCCCTAGGAAAATAGGGAAAATCGAGCTTTTCTTTCGATCTAATTTAATTCTTAGCAATTTTCAAGAGGTAACTAGGGTAGGAAAACATCTAAAACAATTATACGACTCAAATTGTGAATTACAACATTTTAAGGCCAATTAAAATCCTAGAATTTCAAAGTTATGATTTTTCAAAAATTGTTTTACATAGCTCAAATTAAGATCTATACTAACAACTAATATGAAGACATATAGCATGAATAAGGCTCAAACACAATTAAAGCTTCAAAAGTTGTGAAAAATGGGTATTTTCAACATAACTATCATTAAACTAAGCATCTAAGCTCACAAGCTATCATTTTGAACATAGAAGCATGCACACAAGCTTATTGATACCAGATTTGAAGCTAAACCAACCTCAATCACAAGATCTCAAAAGTTAGGGTTGAATGGGTTAAGGAGAAAGTGATGGTGATGAAGAAGATGATGGTGGTTGAAGGTTTGATAAGCGTTCTACAAGTGTACAGAATGCCCGAAGTAATATAAAAGATTGTCGAACCATAGAGACTAGGGAAGAATCAGTTTATAAACATAAAGGTTACTTGAACCCAAAGAAAAGTAAAAGATAATTATAATTTGAGTGGTTCGTTGTGAAAATAGAAAACTGAAGTAAGAGGTAGAAAAAATGTTTGTAAACATAGAATTTGGGTTAGTTTCACTAAAAGAAGTATTGTTTCAAAAGTCTGGATGCATATGTAATAGTTCATATTCTTTCTATGGTTGATATAGCCTAAGTCTCTTTAAGCCGACGCTCGAGTTCAAAAAGAGCTTTCAACCGACTTCACTAGATCATTCTCTCATGAGGAGCCTAATTGAAGATTAAGTTCATTTCATTTCGGGCCACCAACTACTAGTCGTTGCCCTTATCCTAAAGTGAAAAATGCTCTAATAAACAAACCTTCAGTTCCCCTTTCCTATACCAAATATTAATATGCGTATAAGAAGGAAAAACAACTCGCTTGCATTCAAGTTCATATTATCACAGTAGGGAAGGTTCATAGAGAGAAAACTACTTTATTCCATAACATGAAACCAGAAAGTTAAAACAATAACAAGTAAAGGATCCACATCCCAAATGCTAAAAGAAACTTAGCCAAGAATGGCTAAGGTAAACATGTTTCTAACCTGAGAAGGAACTTTGGAAGAGCTCCTAACTCCTTAAGCAAAGCTAAACTTCAGAAAAATTAAGATACAAACTAAAAATCACAAAGTCATGTTTATAGGCAAAATGAAACGCACACGCATGCTTGTGCGTGCAGGCATAGTGCACGCACATTCTTGCAGCATGCCAAGCCACTGACCATGCACGCATGTGCGTGCAAGGAGGTGCACATACATGCGTGCCTTCCTCGCTGGGGGAATCTTCAAATTTCTTCAGCTTATTTCCTCATTGATGGCTTTGTAACCCCCCTTCAACAACGTTTTTGGCCTTCATTCTTCATCAACCCTTGGTTTATTCTTCATAACTTTGACTATTTGGACAAGAAAATCATCATTGAAGGCACTAAATCAAGGGTTGCACATGGAACACACAATTATACCATTCTATCTAATGCACATTATGCTCATGAATTTTCAGGTTATAAAGCTACAAGATTCTTCCAACAATGCCCTTAATTCCTCTAAAAATTATGACCAAGGACTTCAATGCAAAAAGGCTCAATAACTATGGACTATAATGCAATAAAGACTAAAAAAAGGACTAATATGCAAATGATGACTCTTAATCACTAGAAATACTAAATGCAACTATAGACTCTATTAAAACAACTAAAAAGATAATAAAACCTAGGAAAAAGATAGGAAAATAATGCTGAAAAAGCCGTATAAATTCCTATTATCAAGGTTCCTCAAGCAATCTACTCCACAAGCTCTAGAAATCACTCTAAATCCCTCAAGAAACGAAGAAAAACCGAGCTTTTTATTCCTTCCTCTCCACTTCCTCTCTGCTCGCGGCCTCCATGTGAGTTTACAGCGATGAATATTGTTTCTCCTCTTTAAACAGAGGTGAAGGGGGAAAATGGTGGATGGGTTCGGGTGTTTTGCTATTTTTGTCAACTCATTTAATATGAGTATTCTTCATTAACAAGTCGATACTGGCTTCAGATTCACTTAAGTGAGAAAACAATTTTACAAATAGCCTGCTCCAAAATCTGATGCAGAACTGATGGAGAAAATCTTCTCTGGATGAGAAAACTTCCTTCACGGAATAGATTCCTTTCAGAAAAAGGATCAAGACAGCGCGGAAGGAGCCCTGAACACGTTTATCCGTGACCCGAAGATTCACTAAAGTCTCTGCAGAGGTTAATTAAAATCTCCCCGGGTTTCCGGAAAGTAAACCATATCGATATTACAGTAAAAGTTTCGAATTCAAACACACATCCACACAAAAATACCCTGGGGGTCTTATTCCCGCTCCAATTTAAAATCGAAGCTTAAATAATGTTTTAGCAGGGGAATCACTTTTCGAATAATCTGTGCAATCGGTTAAGAATATGACTCGGACTTCGAAATGACTATAATTCCACAAATATATATAAAAAAATATTTTACATCGTTTAACTTGTCAGTTTAAACATATACTTTTCACAATTCCCCTCACACCAGTACATACCTAAGCGTAAGTCGAAATTTAAATAATTATATAAGTTTTAAAGTAACGGGTCTTACAATCTCCATCTCCACTTTCCTAGAAAAGCAATGTTGAATTTTTCAATATCCTTTACATTCAACCCCCGTTTTTCTTTTGATTTACATACTCTACCCCAATGGACCCAAGCTATTTTTTTTCATACTCATCCCTCCCCATGAGAATTATTTGTGCAACATTTTGTGCAGCAATAGATACAAAGATTTTGAAAGAAGAAAGATAAAAGAGAGGCAAGGAGGTAAGAACTGAATTTACCAAACAAATGCGGCCCCCAAAAGACAAGCACTTCCTGCTCTACAGGGTTAATCTTTTCTGAAAATTAGAAATCACAATCTACATAAATCCCCAAATAAACAAAGGGAATGGCCATGATTCTGCAATTTAACGATCTTGCACACCTCACCTCCAACTCACTAACAACTATTCCTGCCAACTTACTTTTGAAAAAAATCACTTTGAACCTAGGAGTAAGCTCGAACCACCTCGAAATCTCCTTAACTGTCTACATATTTGCAATAGATGTCTCCCCTATAATTAAAGTGTCATCAACGAACTAAAGATGAGAAAGCACGACACTACTATTTCTAATTACTACATATCCTTTAAACAGACCGTGACAAACCCCTTGCCTCATAAGGCCACCCAACCCTTCCACCACTATTTTTTAGTTGTTATGGTATTTTAATTTTTAAAAACTGAAATTGAGAACTATTTTCAAAAACTGCACAAGTTTTTAAAAATATAAAGTAGTTTCTAAAAACTGTAATCAAATAGGTGATAAATATCTCCTAATAATTTTTTATTCGTACATATTACACAGGTCAAACTACTTAAAAAGTTCAATTATTTGCCAACATTACTGGAGTTACTTGGTGGTATGGGCTAGTCCCCTTTTTTCTTTTTTCTTTTTAAATAAAATGGTTGGTGCTGGTTAGTAATATGAACAATCCATATACTAATCGTTTGAGCAAAATAATCTAAGATGCAAGACGTAAATAGTTTTGACCAAAATAGTTTTGTTATTGCACTTGTCATCATGAATGTGAAATGCCAATAACCTAGATTATCTATTTATTTATTTATGCTAGAAAAATACATCAACAATAAACTACGCGTAGAGGATAAGGTCTTTTTTTTTTTTCCATTCTCACCTATTTGGGCAAATGAATGCATATATTTCACAACAACAACAAAATTCCCAGATCATATTTATAGAGATCTAATTTGTTTACCACTAAATCACAACTTTGTTTGGATTACATTATTTGTATCTAGTGTTTGTAGTTTGTACTATAAATTTTAGTCTTCATTAACTCTTGAGTCTCGAGTATGAAATACTCAAATTTAATTTAGGTTTAAATAAATTTTAGTCCCGGCTAAATACTGTTCTATCCAAGAACATAGAGATGAGGTAGGGTACCTAGAATGAAAGGATCGTGATGTGAGAATCTAGAGAGAGTTAGAGCGTAACCGCTTAAAGAGAGAAAGTAACTGAATTTCAAGCTTGTTATTTCTCAAATGAGCTCAGAGTCCTCTACAATTGGTAACCGTCCCCTATTTATAAACTTGGAGCTGGGCCTGGCGCCCCTAATTACCCTTAATGGGCCAGTTAGGCTTCTGTTCTGTCCTAAGGTAAGCTTACGTAATAAGAGGAATGAAAAGCAAACCCTAGCAGAGCACTAAAATAGTCACGATGTAATAAAAAGAGTATATTCTCATTAATTGTTCAAAAGTCTCTAGTACAAGGTGATGACCTTCCCTTTTATAGAGGGTATGGTCATGATAAGGACTTTTCCTACATTTGGGCCTGACAACTAGGGCCCAAATCCCTATGCATATAAGACAAATCCAAAAGAATCTTCCAGCTGGTTTGCGGGTCCGCTTAAAGGGGAGGGCGAGAATCCTTGGTGTTCCACCAATTCCCACCATGTCTTCCTTCGTTCGGCTGATTGCTCGTTTTGGGCGGGCATGGGGGTCTTTATCCCCCGCCCGGTCCACATGCCCCCAATACATGAGGCTCAGGTAGGTTGAGTCGAAATGTCTTTGATATGCTATTTTTTTGCCTACCTTCACTACTCATTGAGTGTTTTTTGGTGAAGTTATTTGTGAATGTTAGTTGTTCTACACTGCCCCTCTCACGCTTGTTATTATATCGCCATTCTCCGTACTCGTTGATGTGCTGCTACTTTTATGTTTGGTTGTTACGCCGCCACTTTTCATGTTTTGTAGAGATATGTCGCCATTGTCTTAACTGTCAATCACGTCTTTTCCACTGACACACGCAATCCTTGTTTTCCGGGATTCGTCATCATTTGCCATGAATGTAGTTTCCATTTGTGTGTCTCGAGGAGTTATGCCTTTTCACTTCGCACCTTTTTTTTTAAAACTTTTTAAATTTCAAATCCCACGACTCTTCACTATCTATCCCACTCATTCTCTCTCCTCTTCTTCCCCTATAAAACCTCTTTTAACCTTTCACTTTTTTACTTTCTGAAACTCTCTCCTTTTTTACTTTCTGAAACTCTCTCACTTTCTCCTCTTTGAACTCCGGCGAATCTTTGCTTACTCCGGCCGTCGTCATTGCGCGGTGCTCTCCTTTAGCCGACGTTCTCCTTACCTAATCTCTCATCTCTTCCTCCGGTGAGTTCTTTACATCCTTTCTTCTCATTTTGTTTTCTTTCTCTTTCTTGACACTGTTCATCTTCCTCTTTTAACTTTCATGAAATTACCCAGCATGTCATTGAATACTGTTAGCGTTTCTTCCTTAGAACTTTCGTCACCTTCAACGGAGGGGGAAATTTCTGCCCCCTCTGTTATTGAAATCCAATCCTCGCCTTCCATTCACGAGGATTCCGGACTAGCCGATTCTGTTGATTCTGTCCTTTCTTCCAATGGGGATTTATCTTCGCCCGAATGGCGCACAAACGTACATTTGGTTGAAGATAAATATCTGTGGCGTTCCATCTGGGGTAGTATTGGGAGCAATAATTCGCTTCAGATATCTTCCCAAGGGTTTATAAAGGTAAATCCCACCACTTCTCATAACGAAGACCTTAAGCTAAATGTTCTTCCATGCGGCGAGGATGATTGTGTTCTTTAACGCAAAGAATCATCAGATGAATCGCCCGACTTCTTTTTCGTTTATGGTTACTTTTTCACTGATTTGAACATTGAACTTTCTTTTTCACCTTTCATATGTCATGTTCTATCCTTTCTATATGTGGCACCTTGTCAACTCCAGCCCAACGCCTGGGGTTTTATCCGTTGCTTCGAAATTCTGTGTGACTATTTGAGCTTCGAGCCCACCTACCTTTTGTTTTTTCTTTTCTATAAGTCTGTTACTAAGAAACCTACTTCCGTGAAGTGGGTCCCTCTTCTAGCCCGCAAGAAAATGAGCCGGTTTACTGCCCTTAAGAGCCATTACAAAGTGTGGCAGAAAAAATACTTTAAAGTTGTTGAGTCGCCCGAAGTAAAGAATTTGTTCTGAGATTCCAACAATAATCCTCTCTTCCCCTTTTATTGGACGAAAAATCCTCGCCGAAAAATTTCTGTTTCATATGACGCCTTGGATGATTCTGAGCGAGGGGTCGCCGATTATCTTCGCTCATTGCCGGTAGTCTCTGGTAATGATTTGATCGAGGCGTCGAAAACTGGCTCTTTAAATCAATTTTTTAGTAAGTCTATAATCTTCACACATAACTTGCTTTTTTGTTCATGCCTCACTTCTAACTGTGATACTTTCCTGTGTAGCCACGATGGGTAAAGGCAAGGTCGACGCCAGCCTGTTGAAAATGAAAGAGAATCCCGCCCAATCTGCTGAGGCGGCGAGAAAAAGAGCTGCGGAAGCTGAGCAGAAGAAAAAACTTGAAGGTACTTCGGATTCTGACAACATCAGGGATCCTAAGCGCCAGAAAACTTCAGGCGCCACTGAAAGAACTGCTGGTGATAAACCCTTACACCAGACGACTCTCAGTCCCTCCGGTTTAGCCTCCAGAGGTAAACCGGCAGAGAAAAAGAAGGGAAATGATAATGTCCCGCCACCCCGGGAGGATCCAAATGCGATGATCAACCGCCCGCCAACTCCATTTGGTCATGCTGGCTCTAGTTCAGCCATTAGAGGCGAGGCTCTCCCTACCTTGCTAAGCTTGTCCGATCCTCACTTCAACGGTTTGGACTTTATGAATCGAACCTTTGACAACAGGCTTCACAAAGACATTTCTGGTCAAGGTCCCCCCAACATTGCTTCCATGGCCATTCACCATGCTCTTTCTGCCGCAAGTACCGTGGCGGGTATGGCTCACTATGTGAAGGATTTGCATGCGGCCAAGACCGTCTTGAGAAGAAGGCGGCTGACTATAAGGCTGCATATGAGCGAGCCAAGGTCGACGCTGAAACCGCCAACAAGCACCTGAAGTCTTCCGAGGAAAAATGTGCTAAGTTAACTGAAGACTTGGCGACTTCTGACCTGCTCCTTCAAAAGACTAAATCTTTGAAGGAAACCGTTAATGTCAAACACACAGCAGCTCAGGCTAAGTGCCGAAAGATGGAAGAGAAATATGAACGCCTGAATGCCTCCATTCTAGGGCGTGCATCCATTCAATTTGCTCAAGGCTTTCTCAAGGCTAAAGAGCAAATCAGTGTTGTTGAACCAGACTTTGACCTTTCCCGTATCGGGTTTTTGAAGGAGATTAAGGATGGTCAGGTAGTCGGCGATGATGATGTTGATATTGACCTCCTTCCTCAATTCAATTCTGAAAGTGAATCTGAGGAAGAAAATGGCGAAGATGGTCATGACAAGAATAAGAATGGGGATGAAGGGGAGAAGGACCCAAAAGCTGCCGCAAGCCAAGACAACAACGCCAACAATGAGAACCTGGCTTGATTTTATTTGTTGTTTTATTTTGTTTAAGTCAAGATTTGTTTTGGGCTTTGCCCTTTTGTTTGTTGTTACTTAAAACATGTATGGGCCACACCCTTTTCTTATCTTTAATGAAGTTCTTTTTAGTTTAACTGTTGTTACCTTGAAGTTGTTATTTACTGAATGTTATTAACGTTTAGGTTTATATACCTTAGTCGATTTTTCGACGAGGCTTGGTTTCTAGTGGCCACTAGAATTGCCAAGGCTTTTGATACTTGATGGCAATACTTTCTTATTCCGAAAGGATTATTCGCGGTATTTTATACCCTGGTACGACTTGCGCCGCATAAATTCGTAATATAAATAAAAAAATAGGCAATATCTTGAAATGATCTTTTCATTACTTTCCATACATGGGAGCTATTGTCCCTTCATTCTTTACATATGCCGCCTCATTAAAAACCTTTCCAAAGAAAGGGAAAAAGAGTGCGGCTTCATTCATTTTTGTTGTTCCTCTTAGCTAAAGTACTGCTTCAAATGTGAGGCGTTCCATGTTCGTGGAATCTTTTGACCATTAAGTTGTTCCAATTTATAAGCTCCACCTCCAACATCACCAATTATCCTGTAAGGCCAGCCCCAATTGGGCGAAAGTTTGTTATGCTTGTCAGGTATAGTCTTCTTTCGAAGCACTAAGTCTCCTACCCTCATTGTTCTTGGGACCACTTTCGTTGAGAACTTCCTTGCAACTTTCATCTTCCCCGCCTCATTCCTTAAGTGTGCCTCCCATTGTTCCTCAGGTAGTATGATTAGATTCGCTATCAAATTCTCCCCATTGTCGTTTTCATTAAATCGGGTTACTCGCCAACTTTGGTTTTCAATTTCCACAGGGAGCATGGCATTGGTTCCATAGGTTAAACGGTATGGGGTTTCCTTCGTGCTTGTCTGTTCAGTCGTGTTATACGCCCATAGGACGCCTGGGAGCTCCTCTGCCCAAAGTCCTTTTGCCACATCCAATTTTTTCTTTAAGCCCTTCAAAATAACCTTGTTGGCTGACTCTGCCTGTCCGTTAGTCTGTGGATGTTCCACTGATGCAAATCGCATTTCAATTCCCATCTCAGCACAAAATTCTCTGGTGACATTGCTTGTGAATTGAGTCCCATTGTCCATTACCAAAGCCATGGGGACCCCAAACCTGCACACAATTCGTCGCCATAGAAAGTTCCTGACTTTGGCGGCTGTAATAGTCGCCACTGCTTCCGCTTCTATCCATTTAGTGAAATAATCAACCGCCACAATGATATACTTCATTTGTGCCTTTGCTACTTGGAATGGTCCTAAAATGTCGGTCCCCCACATAGCAAATGGCTAAGGTGCCATCATGGTTGTTAACTCTTCAGGCGGAGCTTTATGTAAGTCTGAAAAAACTTGACATTTTTCACACTTCTTGACGTATTCCAGACAGTCCTTCTTCATCGTCGGCCAGTAAAATCCTGCTCTCAATACCTTTACTGCCAATGATCGCCCACCTATGTGACTAGAGCACACTCCTTCGTGAACTTCTGCCATGATTCCCAGGGCATCTCTTGTGTCAACACATTTGAGCATAGGAGACATAATTCCCCGGCGATATAGCTCACTGTCTACCAGCGTGTAAAAACTAGCCTCCCTACGCTTTTCTTTTGTGTTCAGATCATCATTCTTTAGAGGATTTTTGAGGAAAGTCTTGATTGACTCCATCCACGAAGGCTCGCCTTCAATCACTGACTTCACTGCTTTTAACTTAACTTCCACCAAGTCAATACTGGGGCGAGGGAGGGTTTCTTGGATGACTGTTTGATAATTGCCCAATCACCCCGTACTGGCCAATTTTGCTAGCACGTCAGCCCTTTCATTTTGACTTCTTGGAACATGTTCTATCCTAATCTTCTCTATCTCCATCATTAATCTATGTACCACTTCCAGGTATTTAGAAAGTTGTGGATCCTTCACTTGATACTCGCCTTTTACCTGTTTAACAACCAACTGTGAGTCGCCTTTGATGAACAATTTTTGAACGCCTAATTCCATGGCGAGCCTTAATCCGGCGATTAGTGCCTCGTATTCTGATTGGTTGTTGCTCACCTTAAACTCGAATTTCAAAGATTGCTCGATGACCATCTTATCCGGGCTTTCAATATTTATTCCTGCCCCACTTCCCGTGTCGTTGGAGGAGCCATCAACAGACAGGACCCACTCTCCCTGAGTTTTCTCGCCTTCTATGGGTGTTAATTCCGCCACAAAGTCAATCAAGCTTTGGATTGTAACTTATCCCCTTGGCTCATACTGTATATCATATTCAGACAACTCGACTGACCAGCTGACCAATCGCCCTGACAGATCGGGTTTCTGGAGTACCTGCCTTAAGGGAACATCAGTTTTAACTCTGATTAGGAAACTTTGGAAGTATGGTCTAAGGCGCCTCGCTGTTTTTAGAATTGCCAAGGCCGCCTTTTCAATTTTTTGGTATCGCAATTCAGCACCTTGCAGAGTATGACTCACAAAATATATAACCTTATGCTTTTTCCCTTATTCCTGAAGCAACACCGTACTGACCGCCCTATTCGTGACTGCCAAGTAGAGCGTCAAAGGAACGCGTGGTGTGGGCTTGGATAGTACCGGTAACGTTGCTAATGATTCTTTCAATTTAGTAAAAGCTTGTTCACATGCCTCGGTCATTTGAAACTTCGAGTTCTTTTTCAAACAAGTGAAGAACGGAGCTGCTTTGTCGCCCGCCATTGGCAAGAAACGTGCTAAGGCAGCCATGCGTCCTGTTAATCATTGTACTTCCTTGACATTTGTTGGGCTTTTCATTTCCAAGATCACCTTGCCTTTGTCTGGGTTCACTTCAATCCCTCTTGATGTTATCATGAATCCCAAAAACTTTCCCCCTGCAATGGATGAGCATTCCCCAACAGGGTCGCCCAATTCCTCAACTATCTCCTTTCCTTTTCCTTTGTCCCCTTGAGTTACCTTAGTGGCCTCCGGTGTTGCTACCTCTTTAACAAAATTTGTCAGATGGCCAGCCTTGATCAGCCGATCAATCTCCACAGCCTTGGTCCAGCTTCCTAAGAGAAGGCCCAACTTCCTGGCTTGCGCGTCGCCTTGGGCTAGCGTCCCTGGGCGAGGGCCCCCGGGGTCTCGCCCAGTCCACAATACACCGAGCTCGAAGCATGAGAGCTGAGAGTGTCTTAAAGAAGAACTGGGGCGACGATCATAAGTAAAACTAACTAACGCCAAAGTCTAGCTACCCAAAGCAGTTGCCAACATGGCATGGTAAGCAAAGCCTAAGATTGATATTTTAATCTTCCTAATAAGTTCCTTTGATCCCACGAGTCCACAGGTTGGTCCGTGGCGACAGCTGTCGACGAAGCTTGGTTCTCTCTCCTAGTTGCAGCCGCGAACCGTCGTGAATCATGGTGGCTTGACACGCATTGGGCCCATGCCACATGGTAGAGAAAGGCATAGGTCAGTGAATCTGTAGAATCATAACTACTTTCCTTGAAACGTCCCGTCAAATCCCCATAAAGTCTGCCAATTTGAATTTGAACCAATTAGCTTCAGCTGTTGCAATTTCCAGTTACTGTGTCGTTCCCACTCCTCGAAATCCCTCAACTGCAATAATTTCTCCGTCGTTATGGTGCACGATTTTCCACCTTCCCTCCACGTTCCTCAACAACTGCCCACAACACCCCCTTACACATTTCCCTTCAGTCATCACCCCCTTCCTATAAAGATGTTGTTCCCCCACCCCTACTCCTTTCGCAACCTCAACTCCTAGCCACCCTCTTTGCGTGCGAAAACCCTTCAACAGACCATTGCCTCAGTCCTCACAACGCCCCACGCGCCGCTCCTCCTTCCGGTGAGTCTTTAAAACTTCAAAGTCGTTTTTGTTTCTCGTACCCTTTCCTTTAATGGCATCAAGACGCCGAACCAAGCACCCTACCCGCAATGTCACTGTTGCTACCCCCTTGCGGTACGTTCCTCCTGCTGACCCTCCCCCCCGGGGGAGTCCCGCTTGATAAAAAAGACATTGTCGCTTTCCGAGTTAAGTTTTCGGAATCCTTGCCGGTTCCTGCTGTAAGGGTCCTCCCAGCCGGGACAATCCCTAACCAACCATCAAGTTTAGAGCAGTGGTCATCCATTTGTGACCTTTCCTCGAAGTTTGGTGGGTTTTGCCATGAGAAACCCCTTGACAATATTCTGTACTATGGCGGCTGCTCAGCCTCTGAACACCCTTGGCTCCGCCTCCCTTACCACCTCGTAAGTGACCCCCACTTCTTCTATGTGTATAGTATATGTTCACAAGTTTGGGGATCAGGTTTTCCCTCTCTCCCTTTATTTGCTCTGTGCTACGTGACATCAACGTCGCCCCGTGCCAACTTCACTCTAACAGCTGGGCCTTCCTGCGATGCTTCGAAATCCTTTGCGACGCAATCCAGCAAGAGCCAGAGCCCTCCCACTTCTTTTACTTCTATGGTGTGGCCGACCAGCCATCACCGTCGCGCAGCTGGGTCTCCCTGGAAGCTAGGACCAATCACCAACGCTTCAACCCCTTCTGATCTACAATCACAGCCGACCTCGCCTGCAGGTATTTCAAGATTGTGGTTTCTCAAGAATACCCCGCGGATTTTACCTTAAGGGATGGTACCGCCCGATTTCAGTTCTACTGGACCCAAGAAATATCCTTGGTGGTCGAAGTCGTTATCAGCTTCCTAGCTAAACTCCTGGTTTTAGACTGTGCTCGCGTGATTGGTAAAGCCAAAATTTCATCAACTCCCACCTACTTAGGTTTTCTTGCCTCTTCCCTGCTTCGTTCCTTATCCCTTGTTTATATTACACTTCTTATGTCCTACTGACTCTACTTTGTAAGATCAAGTTTTGTTCATGTAGTACAACTCTATGTTTTGATGATTACAAGTTAACGTTTAAGTATGAATAATTATGGTACTCTAACGTGTTTTCTGAGTGTGTTCATGACATGCTCTGACTCTGATATAACCTCACATAAATCAGAAGCACTTTGCTTAAAGAGTAATCCTAGCAACGCTTTCGCAATCTCTATGTTCAATCCGAACAGTAGAAAAAAGCTTCAGAAGATCTGAAGATAGTCAAGCTCTGATGTGGATTCAGCTCACTTGAAGTTCTGAAGATCCAGACGTTCTGAAGACTCAGACGCTCTGAAGGTCCAGAAGCTCTGAAGGTTCAGAAGGTCTGATGGTCCAGAGGCTCTGATGGTCTAGAAGCTCTGAAGATCCAGAAGCTGAAAAAGTGAAGACTCTGAAGTCCAAAAGCTGGCTCTGAAGACCAAGTACTTCTCCTCTGTGTTCAGAATCAGAAGTTACAAAGGTCAGAGGATCCATGCTTCCCTCTGACTCTGATCAACAAGCTTCACAAGTTCCAACACGAAGCGTCCCTCTGATTAGAAGTCAACAAGGTTAAAGGTCACGTCACTATCCAAAGTACAAAAGCATTGTACTATCCTGACGACCTTGCCTAACATGCTCAGCCACAGCAGAAGCTAGAAATCCCAGATCTTCCCTCCAATGTAACACCCCCTTTTTTCCCATTGTTTTATTTAAAAACGTTTATCGAAGTTTAGAAACATATCTAAGGGAGTATTACACTTCTTCACGAAAACTCATTAAAATTAACACTGATTGTGTTTGAAAATTTATAAGTTCATATGGTTTTCAAAGAATAAATTATTCCTGCCAATAAAATTTCTAAACTAGCCAGATAATTCTATGATGCATAAAATCACTTATTTAAATAGGTTTATCTTCCATGATATTCCAATAAAATGGATCATACTCAGAACTTAATTTCATAAGCACTTCGGCCATCAACAGTATGACATCGCCATAATTTAGAAAAATTATTCAACAACTTCCATAAGGAGAGGTTATAAAATCCTCTCAACAAAAGTGTAAAAGTAACGTAAAATATCTACCCAGTGTTACATTACAGAGCAAGACACTTATTTTATAATAATAATAATAATATTAATAATAATAATAATAACATAAGCTAAGACTCTCCGAAGCTACTCCTCATGAGCCACATCTCTACCTCCAGTACCTGAGCGATGTCGCATAGAACATCATTCTAACAGAAGGGTAAGAACTTACATTGTATAAAATATAGCATAACAAAGATCAAGTAAACAATTCAAATTCAGCTTTATAAACACTTCACCTTTTCTTTAAAATCTGAGTGATTATAATATCTGCTCTCAAGACAGTTTCACAATTCTTATTAATGTTTCGGAAAATTATAAGCTTTAAGAAGAATAATAATTCGACTTTACCACAACAGCAAAACAATTCACCAACAAATCACCAAACACATAAAACCAATGAAAACGTGAAACTTAGTGTGTGAGACTCTAATGTATGCATGTGGTACCAATTGTTAACCTTAGCGGTATCACCGCGTCCACTCCAGACAGTTAACCACCAATGAAGTCCACTCCAGACTTCCAGAACCACGCCAGTTCTGGGACAAACCTCAGTTTTCCGATGAAAACCGACACGTTGCCCCTTGACTAAATGAAGTGTATTTCGTACAAAAACTCATAAATTAAAACATGCAATTTGAGACCACTCCAGCCCCAAATATATAACATATTTTCTCACCAAATTCCATAACGGAAATCACACCAAAATTGCACAAAATAACACTTCAATATAATTATCAAATCATTCACTATTCCACAGATAAACTAGCAACACAAAATCATCAAATGTCTCATATCAATTACTAGAACCAGTTCCAGAATCAATCACAGAAATAAGCAGAAACATAGCAAACTTGCAGATAATTCCGGTACTAAACGTGCACTCCAAAAATTATGAAAATATTACCCAACATAGCCCTATGAGTTAGCTTTCATACAAAATTGGTTTCACCCAATTTGAAATTCTGTAGAGAGAGTTATGCTCTCTACAACACAGACTGTTAGGGTATCTGCGAGCAAAACAGAGTGAACTTGCAGATAATTCTGGTATTGAACCAGCAATCCAAAAATTATGAAAATATTACCCAATATAACCCTATGAGTTAGCTTTCATACAAAATTAGTTTCACTCAATTCGGAATTCTTTAGAGAGAGTTATGCTCTCTACAACACAGGCTGCTAGGGTGTTTGCGGGAAGAAACATAATGAACTTGCAGATGATTCTGGTATTGAACGAGCAATCGAAAAATTATGAAAATATTACCCAACATAACCCTATGAGTTAGCTTTCATAAAAAATTGGTTTCACTCAATTTGGAATTCTGTAGAGAGAGTTATGCTCTCTACAACACAGACTGTTAGGGTGTCTGCGGGTAGAACAGAACCCAATTTTCCCTAGAACCTCAATTTCGCTCAAAATCAATTTTGCTCACCACATGTTAACACTCAACACAGTCTCTCTGTTCTGAATTTTCAAAGAAGTAGGGGGTTCCTTCATGTTAAACTCAACCTCTGTTATACTACAATTATACAAGGTAAATTCAAACCCTTACCTTCTATGACACCGGTACAAAGCCTCCTTGACCCTTTTCTTCTTGAAGATCAAATTCTAGGTTTTCTCCACCTTTTCTCCTCTCCTTCACCTTTCACGTATTCCTCTGTTCTGCTGCTTCTCTAATCCTAATTTTCTGATTTCTCTCTTTTTAATTCTCTCATAACCCTTAAATAATCTTACAATGGGCCCCACTCCCAACTACTCACTTAAAACCTAAAACCCTTATTTATCTATATCACATAATTATTTAATAAAATAACTTAATGACCTTATCATCTAATTAAATCACATAATCACATAATCATCAAATTAAATCACATAAATTATCAAATTACCATATGACATAATAATTAAAATAAAATAATAAATAACCTAATAACGAAAAGTGGAGTGTTACATCCAACGGTAGCATTCCCATGCAACGTTCAAACCCTAATCCTTGGAGTATATAAAGAGGCTGAAGATTGAAAGATGCCGCCTAAGAAACTTACACGCGCAAGCAATATTCAAATCTTCTTAGCAATCTTTCTTCGAATAGAACTAAGTGTGTTTACCATTAGCTTTTCTAGAAGCATTCATTTGTAAACCCAAAACCTTCAAACTGTTGTTTGATTTACCTTTAGGAGATCAAGGTTGATCAGATCCTAGGGAAGACTAAGAGAGTGAATCTTAGTGATAGCTAAGTCAGGGTATTGTTAGTCACTTTGCAGGTAGCAAGTGCAGTTGTAACAAAACTCTGATTAGTGGATTGCCTTTATTCTAAGAAGGAAGAAATCACCTTAACGGGTGGACTGGATTAGCTTGAGGGAATTATCAAGTGAACCAGGATAAAATCATCTGTGTGCTTTCCTTATCTCTTATCTCTGCACATTCATCTTGGCGGCTGAAGAGATTTGTTTAAATCTCAAGTGGGTTAAGTTTTAAGTTTTAAAACACTATTCAAACCCCCCCTTTCTATCGTTTTTCATACCTTCAATTGGTATCAGAGTGCAAGTTCTGATTACCACACCTAACAGTGTTCAGTGATCCGGGCCGGTGTGAAAAACTGAGATGGCCACTACCAGTGAAATGCAAAAAGATGTTTACAGTGCAAAGCCTCCCATGTTTGATGGTCAAAGGTTTGAGTACTGGAAAGACAGAATTGAAAGCTTCTTTCTGGGATTTGTTGGAGATCTCTGGGATATCATTGTAGATGGCTACGAGCGTCCTGTTGATATTGATGGCAAGAAGATTCCCAGATCCGAGATGTCTACTGAGCAGAAAAGGCTTTACACACTACATCACAAAGCTAGAACTATTCTTCTCAGTGCTATTTCTTATGAAGAATATCAAAAGATTACAGATCGTGAGTATGCTAAGGGTATATTTGATTCCTTGAAGATGACCCATGAAGGAAACAAGCAGGTGAAAGAGTCAAAGGCCTTATCCTTAGTCAGGAAGTATGCATCTTTTCAAATGGAAGCCAGTGAGTCCGTTGAGGACATGTTCTCTAGATTTCAATTGTTCATTGCTGGAATTAGACCTCTCAACAAGAGCTACACAACTGCTGATCATGTCATTAGGATACTTAGAGGTCTTCCTGAAAGCTGGATGCCTTTGATAACTTCCTTGGAGCTTACAAGAGATGTTAACCAGATGATTTTGGAAGAACTCATAAGCAAACTGAAGTGCCATGAACTGAAGCGTGCTGAACATCAAGACCAGAAGAAGAAGTCTATCGCCTTGAAATCCAAATCTAGAAAGGCTAAGGCTCTCCAAGCAGAAGCAGAAGAATTTGAAGAAGCCTCTGAAGATTCTGATGAGGATGAGCTGACTCTGATATCCAGAAGGCTTAACCGCATCTAGAAGCACATACAGAGCAAGTTCAAAGGCTCTGGAAAGGCTAAAGGAAAGTATGAATCTTCACCTGGTCAGAAGAAGTCTTCATCAAAGGAAGTCACATGCTTTGAATTCAAGGAACCAGGGCACTACAAAAATGATTGTCCAAAGCTGAAAAAGGACCAGAAGCTAAAGAAGAATTTCAAAGCTAAGAAAGGTCTGATGGTGACCTTTGATGAATCAGAGTCAGAAGATGTTGACTCTGAAGGAGAAGTTGTGGAAGGACTCATGGCTATTGTCAAGGACAAGCAAGAAGAGTCAAAAGAAACAACTAACTCTGAATCTGCATCAGAGGAAGATACAAACTCTGATGATGAAAATGAGGTATTTGCTTCCTTCTCAACCTCTGAACTTAAATGTGCTTTATCTGATATCATGGATAAATATAACTCTCTATTGACTAAGCATAAAAGGTTGAAAAAGGAATTCTCTGCTATTTCCAAAACTTCTACTGAACATGATAGTATTATTTCTGAGCTTAAAGAAAATAATCGTGCTTTAGCAAACTCTAACTTTGTGCTTAAGAATCAAATTATTAAGTTAGAAGAAGTTGTTGCTTGTGATGCCTCTGATATAAAGAATGAGTCTAAATACGAAAAATCCTTTCAAAGATTCCTAGCTAAAAGCGTAGAGAGAAGCTTGATGGCTTCAATGATCTATGGCGTAAGCAGAAATGGAATGTGTGGCATTGACTTTTCTAAACCCAGTAGAAATGAGCCTCCTATGCCTAAGGTCAAACCTCTGTATGAACATTTTGTACCCTCTGGTACTATATTGCCTGAACCATTGCATGTTAAATCTGCTGGCCCCCCTCTGAAGAAGGGAACCTTCTCTATGTACAAATATCATGCTAAAATCCCTTTACACTATCATGTTGAGAAACCCAAGGTCCTCAGAACCTATGGGGTAACTAACAAGAAAGGACCCAGAAGATGGGTACCAAAGGATAAGATTATCTATGTTGCAGATATCCTTGATCGCTCCACTGAAACACCAATCATGGTATCTGGACAGTGGATGCTCGCGTCACATGACGGGAGAAAGGCGTATGTTCCAAGAGCTAAAACTTAAGCCTGGAGGCGAAGTTGGCTTTGGAGGAAATGAGAAGGGTAAAATTGTTGGTTCTGGTACTATTGGTGTAGATAATAGTCCATGCATTGATAATGTTCTGTTGGTAGATGGCTTAAATCATAACTTATTGTCTATAAGTCAATTAGCTGACAAGGGTTATGATATTATCTTCAATCAAAAGTCTTGCCGGGCTGTAAGTCAGATAGATGGCTCTGTTCTGTTTAACAACAAGAGGAGGAACAACACATACAAGATCAGATTGTCTGAGTTGGAGACTCAGAAGGTGAAGTGCCTTCTTTCTGTTAACGAAGAGCAGTGAGTATGGCATAGACGGTTAGGGCATGCCAGCATGAGAAAGATTTCTCAGCTGAGTAAGCTTGACCTTGTCAGGGGCTTACCCACTCTGAAGTTTGTTTCAGACGCTCTTTGTGAAGCATGTCAGAATGGAAAATTTACCAAAGTCCCGTTTAAGGCAAAAAATGTTGTTTCCACCTCAAGGCCGTTGGAAATTCTGCATGTTGACCTTTTTGGACCAGTGAAAACTGAGTCTATAGGTGGCAAAAGATATGGGATGGTTATCGTTGATGACTATAGCCGCTGGACATGGGCTAAGTTTCTATCCCGCAAGGATGAGTCTCATTATGTGCTCTCTACCTTCATAGCCCAAGTGCAAAACGAGAAGGCTTGTAGGATCGTGCGTGTCAGAAGTGATCATGGTGGAGAGTTTGAGAATGACAAGTTTGAGAATCTGTTTGATTCCTATGGAATTACACATGATTTCTCTTGTCCTAAAACTCCTCAACAAAATGGGGTTGTTGAGAGGAAGAATATAACTCTTCAAGAGATGGCTAGAACCATGCTTCAAGAAACTGACATGGCTAAGCACTTCTGGGCAGAGGCAGTAAACACAATATGTTACATTCAGAACCGGATCTCAATCAGACCCATTCTGAATAAGACTCCAAATGAACTGTGGAACAACATAAAACCCAACATTTCTTATTTCCATCCATTTGGTTGTGTTTGCTATGTTCTGAATACTAAGGATAGATTGCATAAGTTTGATTCCAAATCTTCTAAATGTCTATTACTCGGTTACTCTGATCGCTCTAAAGGCTTTAGAATTTATAATACTGATGCTAAAACTATTGAAAAATCTATTCATGTTAGATTTGACGATAAGCTTGACTCTGATCAGTCAAAGCTAGTTGAAAAGTTTGCAGATATGAGTATCAGTGTTTCTGACAAAGGCAAAGCTCCAGAGGAAGCTGAACCAGAGGAAGATGCTCCAGAGGAAGTTACTCCAGAAGAAGCTGGTCCCTCTGATCCACAGCTTCAGAAGAAGAGCAGAATTATTGCCTCTCACCCTAAGGAACTGATTCTGGGAAACAAGGATGAACCAGTCAGAACCAGATCACCATTCAGACCCTCTGAAGAGACTCTGCTAAGTCTGAAGGGATTGGTATCCTTAATTGAACCAAAATCTATTGATGAAGCTCTTCAAGACAAAGACTGGATTCTGGCAATGGAGGAAGAACTGAATCAATTCTCCAAGAATGATGTTTGGAGCCTTGTCAAGAAGCCTCAAGGTGTTCACATCATTGGAACTAAATGGGTTTTCAAAAACAAGATGAATGAAAAAGGAGATGTAGTCAGAAACAAAGCAAGGCTAGTTGCTCTAGGCTACAGTCAGCAAGAAGGAATAAATTATACTGAAACCTTTTCTCCAGTAGCAAGATTGGAAGCTATCAGATTGTTGATCTCATTCTCTGTGAATCACAACATAATCCTTCATCAGATGGATGTTAAGAGTGCATTCCTGAATGGATACATTTCAGAGGAAGTGTACGTGCACTAACCTCCTGGCTTTGAAGATGAGAAGAATCCTGACCATGTTTTCAAATTGAAGAAATCCCTTTATGGTCTGAAGCAAGCTCCCAGAGCATGGTATGAGAGATTAAGCTCATTCCTTCTGGAGAATACGTTTGTAAGGGGAAAAGTAGATACAACTCTCTTTTGCAAAGCTTACAAAGATGATATCTTAATTGTGCAAATTTATGTTGATGATATTATATTTGGATCTGCTAATCCATCTCTCTGCAAAGAATTTTCTGAGATGATGCAGGTTGAATTTGAAATGAGTATGATGGGAGAACTTAAGTACTTTATGGGAATTCAAGTTGATAAAAAACCAGAAGCAACTTACATCCATCAAAGCAAGTACACAAGATAACTTCTGAAGAAGTTTAACATGACAGAATCAGCAATTGCTAAGACTCCTATGCATCCTACATGCATTCTGGAGAAAGAAGATGCTAGTGGGAAAGTATGTCAGAAGCTCTATCGTGGAATGATAGGTTCTCTCTTATACTTAACTGCATCTAGGCCAGATATTCTGTTTAGTGTACACCTGTGTGCTAGATTCCAATCAGATCTGAGAGAAACTCACTTAACTGCTGTTAAGAGAATTCTCAGATATCTGAAAGGTACCACTAACCTTGGCTTGATGTATAAGAAAACATCAGAGTATAAGCTTTCAGGTTATTGTGATACTGATTATGCTGGAGATAGAACTGAGAGAAAAAGTACTTCTGGAAATTGTCAATTTCTGGGAAGCAACCTGGTCTCATGGGCAAGCAAGAGGCAATCAACCATTGCACTATCCACTGCAGAGGCAGAGTATATCTCAGCAGCCATTTGCAGCACTCAGATGCTCTGGATGAAACATCAGCTAGAGGATTATCAAATCCATGAGAGCAACATTCCAATCTACTGTGACAACACTGCTGCATTCTCACTTATTAAGAATCCTATCTTACATTCAAGGGCAAAACACATTGAGGTAAAGTATCATTTTATTAGAGATTATGTTCAGAATGGCGTACTTCTTCTGAAGTTTGTTGATACTGACCACCAATGGGCAGATATCTTTACAAAGCCCTTAGCAGAGGATAGATTTAATTTTATACTGAAAAATCTGAATATGGACTTTTGTCCAGCATGAAGATGGATCAGAACCTCTGGCTACGATGCTTCTCTATCAGAAGATGTCTAGCTCAGATGGTAACTCAGTCAGAAGTCAAGTACCCATTGGTGCTTACTCTGAAACTGAAGCAGTAAATGTGTGTCAGTTGCTATGATACATCGTTCCTTGTGCCCGTGCTGACAATCTGTTGTAATGAGTGTAGATGTGCTTTTCTCCACCGTGTTATATGTGTATTAACTGTTTGTAATGATGTCTTTAATTTTTAACCGTTGATTTTACTTTTGTTTTTACAATCAACAACGGTTATCTTCTAAAACCACTACGCACACACGTTTCCTACCACTTTCGTTTTCCTTTCTCTTTCCTACGTTTGCAAAACCGTCATCTTCTTCAATTTTCTCTTGCTTTCGACCTTTTCTCTTCTACCCAAACCTTCATTCCTCAACAATGGTGAATCAAGAAAGAACTGACTCCGGTGACAAGTCCGATTCCGCCGATGGAAGAGTTTTTCCCAATTTGGTTGTGGGTCTTCCAACAAGGCAAGTGGGTCCTGTTTTGCGTCCTCGATCGACTGAGAGTGCTCAAAATGAAGTGCAAGATGCTGAGGATGTAGTCCCACTTTCTCAGAGACAATGTGTAGTTACTTGCGTTTTTGCTCCTGAAGAACTCCAAGTTCTTGTTGAATGGAGATTCGATTTCGACGTCATTGCTGCAAATGGGCTTGACTTGCGTCCTGAGATTCAAGCGCAAGGTTGGGAAGGTTATTTCCAAAGGATCAAAGGTCCTGTGTATGATAAGCTTGTGAAGGAATTCTGGAAACACGCAGACTCTACTGAGCATCAAGTGGTATCCTTTATTCTGGGAAAAAGGATCATCATTACTAAGAAGTCAATTGCAAGGCTTCTGGGTCCAGAATCAAGCAAGGGTTACAGGTTCCAAATGCAAGAATCAAAGGTCTCAACCAACACCAAAGAGAAAGTTAACATGGCTCTCTACTCTACATGGAAGCCAGGGAAGAATGACTGCAAGACCAAGGATCTTCACCCTGACTTGAGAATCTGGCACAAGATTCTTCTGCATTGCATTAACCAGAGACCAAAGGGAAGCCCTCCAGATTACATTAACTCCACCCAGAACGTGTTGTTGTTCTTCATCAAGGACCACAAGAAGGTCTGCCTGCCTTATTTTATCTTTTCTTATCTGAAGGAGTGCATCAAGAAGTCCAGAACCACTGCTTCACCAAAATCTGCAATAAAATACATACCCTTTAGCAGTTTGCTCTCAGACCTTTTCGTAGAAAGCAAACTGGTGCATGCCCTGCGAAGGTTAGGATGCTCTGAAGACCTGACAACAATTGCTGGAGATACCTTCACTGCCACATCCATGAAGAGAATGGGCATGATAGAAACCAAAGCTGAAACCAGCACTGCTGACAAAAGGCCAAGAAAAAGGATTCCTCTGAAGGACTACCCTCTCTGGTCCAAGGCTGATGATCCAGAGGCAATTAGATACTATCTTGAAGATCTGAGGCAGCAAGGCTTTGAGATTAATGTGGATAAATTCTTCAAAAATCTTCCAGAGCCTCCGGACTTTGAGTCTCCAAGGAAGAAGAAGACCAAGAGGAAGCAAGTTGAAGCGTCTGAGGAGAAGGATCCCTCTGATGGTGATGACAATGATGATGATGATGCTCCACCGCCTAAGAAGAAGGCCAAGAAGGTCAGGATCGCACCTCAGGAACCTGCTAGACCTGCACCCTCCACCAGAATCACAAGATCTGCAGCAAGAGCTGAAGGTATGAAAAACGGTAGAAAGGGGGGGTTTGAATAACGTTTTCAGTACAAAACTACCACCTTAAAGATTTTGACAAATCTTTTATCCTGGTTCACTTGATAAATCACTCAAGCTACTCCAGTCCACCCGTTAAGGTGATTTCTTCCTTCTTAGAATGAAGGCAATCCACTAATCAGGTAAGAGTTACAACTGCACTTGAAACCTACAAGTGACTAACAATTACACTGACTTAGCTCACACTAAGATTCACTCTCTTAGTCTTCTCTAGGATCCGATCAACCTTGATCTCCTAAAGGAATCACCACTAAGATTCACTCTCTTAGTCTTCTCTAGGATCCGATCAACCTTGATCTCCTAAAGGAACTAAACAAACTGTTTATCAAAGAATTGTTTACAAGAGATTTGCTTCTAAAAAGCTAATAGTAAACACAATGAATTTCAGATGAAAGAAAGCTTAGAATATTTTGAATGTCTTGCGCGTGTGTATTGCTTCTAGCCGCTTCTTTCAATCTTCAGCCTCTATATATACTCCAAGGATTAGGGTTGAGCGTTGCATGGGAAATGCTACCGTTGGAGGGCAGTTCTGGAAAATCCAGCTTCTGCTGTGGCTGAGAACGTTAGGTAGGTCGTCAGGAAGGTACACTTGCTTTTGTACTTGGATAGCGACTTGACCTTTTAACCTAGGAGACTTCTGATCAGGGGAATACTTCATATTGGAACTTGTGAAGCCGGTTGATCAGAGTCAGAGGGAAAGCACAGATCCTCTGACCATTGTATCTTCTGATTCTGAACTCAGAGGGAAGAACATGGCCTTCAGAGTTTCTTGCTTCTGGACTTCAGAGTTTCCACTATTCAGCTTCTGGATCTTCAGAGTCTTCTACACCATCAGAACATCTGAACCTTCAGTGTTTCTTGGTTATCAGAACTTCTGGATCTTCAGAGTCTTCTACACCATCAGAACATCTGAACCTTCAGTGTTTCTTGGTTATCAGAACTTCTGGATCTTCAGAGCTTCTAGCGACTGAGTCCACATCAGAGTTTGTATAGCTTCAGAACTTCTGAAGCTTTTCCACTGTTCATACTGAACATGGTGAATGCGAAAGCGTTGCTTGGGTTACCCTTTATACACAGTGCTTCTGATTTGTGTGAGATTGAGTTGAGGTCAGAGCCTGTAAATAGCACACTCAGAAAAACACGTTAGAGTACCACAATTGTTCATATCAAAAGGTTAACTTGTAATCATCAAAACATAGAGTTGTACTACTAGATCAAAACTTGATCTTACAAGAGCTTCAAGTAAGTTTGCCGTTCTTTCTGATGATGATCTTAATTTGCTTGATGCAACCCTTGATGTAACCAATCCTGAACCATCACCAATTCATCAACAAACCTCTCACCCTTCACCTCCTAGAGCCTCCTTCTTTCAATCTTCCATTGAGGAAGAACCCCTCTGGAAAATGCTTCAAGCTGGCAAACCCTCTGCCTCCACCACACCTATCATCCTTCCATACAATCCAGAAACCTCTGTACCACAAGCCTCTGAACAACAAACCTCCGCACCACAAGTTACTGAACCCCAAGACTCTGATCAAACCACTGCCAATCCACATTCACGTAATCAATATGATCGTGAAATTCTTTCTCCTGCACCATCTGTATCTTTTCCCACAAATGTTCCATTTTCCTCTCCCTCTAACAAATTTGAAGCCTCTCGGCAATTCTTTCAAATTGCTAGAGAAATGCTCTCTGAAATTCCGGAACATTTTATCAATGTTCCTAGCCCTCGCCGCTATCCTGGACCCAGACCAGAACCTCTGGTTGCTCCTGATTTCCCCATCCAAGCAATTCCTCTAGCTTCAATGCCTCCTCCTCCTCCTCCTCCTCCTCTTTCTCCTCTTCAAGAGAATGAGGAGTCAGTCTCCAACCATTCCTCAGATAACACACAGAATCCTGAGACTGAGACTCCTCAACCAAACCCTGAGACCAATACCTCTGCACATCAGACTCTGCAGATTGGTTCTTCCTCTGAAGTTGCCAGCAGCAATCACTCCTCATCACCTGAACCAAACCTTTCCCTTATTCCCTACACCTACTCTGGACCAAACACCCTCCTTGATTGCATCAATGCATTTAATCCTGAAGCATCATTAAGAATTAGCAATGTGCATGGTCGCACTGACCTTAGTGCAAGTCCAGACTTGGTTGTTGAAGAATGGGATCGTCTATGTTCTTGGTTGGTTGACCTAGTTCCCCTGTTGATGGGGTTTCTAAACTCTGAGAAGGCAAAGTGTGTTGAAGCTGCCTTTCAACGTCTCAGACGAAGAGAACTTCTGGCTGAACAGCAGATAAGAGAACAGCTCTACTCTACTCTTGAAGAAGCAAGAAAGAAGAAAGAACAAGAAGAAGAAGCTGCAAGGATTGAAGCAGAACAACGTGAAGCTGCAAGGTTGCAAACTCTGGAAAAAGCTGCTAAACTTCAAGCTGAAGCTGAGGCTCTCATAAATCAAGCATTTAGCATTATTCCAGTTGCCTCTACATCAGGTCAAGCTCCTCACTCTGATCAAGCTACAACATCTGCTCCACCTCAGTCAGATCCTAGAATTGATCTCATTGAACAACGACTTGACTCTCATGATGCTATTCTTCAAGAACTAAAAGAGATGTGCACAGAGCTTCTACAGAGGACACCTAATCCCTAGATTTTAGGAACTCTCTTTTCTTCTAAGTCTTTCTGTATCTATGTTTATTTACCTTCTTATTAAACTATGTTTTCTTTAACAACGTTTTTCTATTTTATGTTCATTCTATTATCTTTCTCAATATGTGCTGCATAATAGTTGTTCATCATAAAATGTTTTAAAATGAACTAACAAACAAACTCTTTTATTAATGGGAAGTTTCATACATATGCATCATTACAATTAAAAAGGAGGATTTCTCCTCAAGGTCCTACATTCTCTACGCATCACCGTCTTCTCAAGCTCCAGACAATGCTGCTCATATTCCAGTCGATTCAAGGTCAGGCGCAGTTCCTGCGTCTCAGGACCCTCATCCATTGCTACCAGTGCGTCCCCAACCTCCTGCCTCCTAACCATGTTGTCCAGCTCTCGCTGGAAGAGATCCTGTAGCTCCTCTACAAAGGCAAGGAAGCCTCTGTGGATCGTGTCCATCTCTGGACTCAAGTCCATGCCCAATAACCGATTGGTCAGACCATATACCGTTGGCTCCTCCGGATGGCGCACATTAAAGAACAAACTCTCATCAAACGCTTTCTTCCTCAACTCTTCGATGCAGACTATGTAGGAAGACATTGCTCGTTATGTTCTTATGCAACTGGGATGTGAAGACTGTTATGATTTAACCGCTACTTATAAGATCTATTCAGTCTCCAGACGTTAATGCTGAAACAGTTTCTCGAGGATCATTTATTGGTAACAGAAGCTTACTTTTACTTCTTTGGCCGGTGGTAAACGCTCTGCATATGCATTAAATCATTTCATTAATTTGCTAATTTTTATGTTAATTTTTACTTTCTCCATCTTTTTGAAACTTAGACCTTCTCTAAGGGGGAGTACCTTGTACTTCAAGCTAAGTTTTTCACTCCCCAAACTTTTTGCTTATGACAAAAAGGGGGAGTATAACCCAGTTTTTGATGTGTAAGCTGTGTTAGTGTGATTTCTTTTTCTTTTGGAGAATTTAAGAGTTCCACCTTTATGACCATAGATGTGTCACTGGGCAAATACAAGGAATACATTTTCACTTCTTCTGAAGTGATATTGGTTGACTCTGATACCTTTACTCTGCTCATGACTCTGAATACTTATGCGCTCTGATTATTTCATTTCATCTATTTCATGCGTTTTCACTCTGAAATCTTTTATTATTTAGCTCAGAATCTAGATATTACTAATGTTTTCATTAAGTCTTAGATTCAGGGGGAGCTATGCTCAGAATCAAGCTATGACTTGGATTCAGAATGAGCAAAATAAACCATTCACATCAGGATAAGTCTATTTCTATGCTCTATACTCTGAGTGAATTCAGTTTATTGTTTAAGAATTGTTCATCAAAATATTTGGTTTTGTCATCATCAAAAAGGGGGAGATTGTAAGATCAAGTTTTGATCATGTGGTACAACTCTATGTTTTGATGATTACAAGTTAACGTTTAAGTATGAACAATTATGGTACTCTAACGTTTTTTTTGAGTGTGTTCATGACAGACTCTGACTCTGATATAACCTCACATAAATCAGAAGCACTTTGCTTAAAGAGTAACCCTAGCAACGCTTTCGCAATCTCTATGTTCAATCCGAACAGTAGAAAAAGCTTCAGAAGATCTAAAGATAGTCAAGCTCTGAAGTGGATTCAGCTCACTTGAAGTTCTGAAGATCCAGACGTTCTAAAGACTCAGACGCTCTGAAGGTCCAGAAGCTATGAAGGTTCAAAAGCTCTGATGGTCTAGAGGCTTTGATGGTCTAGAAGCTCTGAAGATCCAGAAGCTGAAAAAGTGAAGACTCTGAAGTCCAAACGTAAGCTGGCTCTGAAGACCAAGTACTTCTCCTCTGTGTTCAGAATCAGAAGTTACAAAGGTCAGAGGATCCATGCTTCCCTCTGACTCTGATCAACAAGCTTCACAAGTTCGAACACAAAGCGTCCCTCTGATCAGCAGTCAACAAGGTTAAAGGTCACGTCACTATCCAAAGTACAAAAGCATTGTACTATCCTGACGACCTTGCCTAACATGCTCAGCCGCAGCAGAAGCTGGAAATCCCAGATCTGCCCTCCAACGGTAGAATTCCCATGCAACGTTCAAACCCTAATCCTTGGAGTATATAAAGAGGCTGAAGATTGAAAGATGCTGCCTAAGAAACTTACACGCGCAAGCAATATTCAAATCTTCTTAGCAATCTTTCTTCGAATAGAACTAAGTGTGTTTACCATTAGCTTTTCTAGAAGCATTCATTTGTAAACCCAAAACCTTCATAATGTTGTTTGATTTACCTTTAGGAGATCAAGGTTGATCGGATCCTAGGGAAGACTAAGAGAGTGAATCTTAGTGATAGCTAAGTCAGTGTATTGTTAGTCACTTTGCAGGTAGCAAGTGCAGTTGTAACAAAACTCTGATTAGTGGATTGCCTTCGTTCTAAGAAGAAAGAAATCACCTTAACGGGTGGACTGGATTAGCTTGGGGGATTTATCAAGTGAACCAGGATAAAATCATCTGTGTGCTTTCCTTATCTCTTATCTCTGCACATTCATCTTGGCGACTGAAAAGATTTGTTTAAATATCAAGTGGGTTAAGTTTTAACTTTTAAAACGCTATTCAAACCCCCCCCTTTCTATGGTTTTTCATACCTTCATACTTTGTCGCCTTTCATTCCAGGGAAGATGAATTTCACCAATGTGGACCTTCTGGCCGCCTTTGAGAAGAAAAAGAACATCCCATTCCCCCCCTCGGGTCAACCTGAAGGGCGACAAGACATCCTCCCCAATAGTCTTGGCAGGTGAGAGTGGGAAACAGACCCCTGGCGAGGGAGCCTCTCAACCACCCCCCAAGAAGCCACACCTCTTAACTGTTGTCTCTTCCTCCAGCGAGGAAAGTGTCCCTGCTACTTTCCCAGCTTCTCGTGGGCCCGAGGAGACTCCCAAGACGACTTAGGTCGGCGGGCCCCCCAAGGTGACTCCGGCTCCTTCATCCGACGCCTAGGGTGGTTCCGTTAACAGATTGCCCCCTAAGGGGGCGGTTATCCCACCACTCGCCGGGAAAAACTCGAAGCCATCTGTTAGCTTACGGCCACCACCGCCTCCGGGTCACAAACCGCCTACACACACATGTTCTACAAACCTGCGGTTGCCACTTACCTTATCCTTGACGGTGGCGCAAGCTCTTGAAATGGACAAAGTGGTTCAGAAGAAGGGCTTAGACAGAGTGTCCGAAGGCGTTTTGGCGACAGTGCTCCATGCTTTCCATCGCTAACCGCCAAAGACGCCGAAGCTCTACGGTCGGAGGTAGTCCGCCTTCGCGCCCTCAATGCTTGATTTGTTGAGGAGCGCAAGGTGCTCCTAGCCAAACTAGCTTCTCAAGAAGCCGTCTTTTCCAAAGGGCTGGCCGAGCAAGCTAGACGTTCTGAGGTCAGCTGTGAATTTCGAGACAAAAAGATTCCGGAATTGGAAGGGGCCCTTGCGAAATTCCAACAGGAGGCGCAGTTGGAGTCCGACGCGAAGGAAGATTTGGTGGCCTCCAAAGATTAAGTTATCTCTTCTATGGGCGCGGAACTTGAAACTCTCCGTGCTGAACTAGCGAAAAAAGACGAGGCTCTGTCCGCAGCAAAGGTCCAAGCCCAGTCCGACGCGGAGGCCTTTGAAGAGAAGGTGAGGTCAAATGTCGTTGTTGCCGCTGTCTTTGAACGCGGTCGTGGCTTCTTTCTTGCCAAAACCCAAGTTCAACGCCTCCATCCTCGAATTGATCTTGGCCTAATGAGGGCGTTTAAAGATGTAAGGCCCAAGTTTTTAAACTTATACTAAGTGAATAAACTTCTTATTCACGATTAGGGTTGATGTAATGCGAAGGGAAACCTGAACAAAAGTTTATTAAATGAAATAAATGTATGAAGGAGAAAGTTCAGGAAAAGTCTGAGGATCGTATTGAAGTCGATTTAAATTATAGCACGATCGTTATACGCTTAAACCTAGGTCAGAAACCCTAGAATATAGCTAGTTTTCACTTTTAGGCACGATGGAAGTTAATTCCAAAAATCTTCAGAGAAATGTTAGAACTTCTCTTTTTCCATATATCACAATCGTTTCGAGGCGAAACTCTAGAATCTACGAACGTCCGATTCCAATCATCGGAAGTTTGCCGAAACCGAAACCCTGGTATTTCAAAACCCTAGAATTTCTCGACAATGAAGACTTTTTCTATTCAGAGCTTCAAATGAAGATTCCACACGCGTACACCCATTTCTCTTGATGATTTCAATCTTTCTTCAGAAGGAAGTTTTCCATTCCGACATCCGATGCAAAAAGCAACTTATCGGGTAAAATAGTTTTATACCGACTATGCATTAGTTGCCAAAAATACAAGGAGACCTCTTTATAGTTTTGGAATTCTTTTGCCAAAACATATCTATTAATTCACGGAGAATGACGCCGGAAAAATCAGATTCGCGAAACTTTCATTTTCCCGCGAATTTCCATCTTCTATATATAGCAAACAAGTGAGAAAAAAACACAAAACTCCTCCATTTTCTCTCCTCAAGGCCGCGAGCTTCACCAAGGAAGAAGGAAGAAGAATTTTCTTCATTACTTGCTTGATCGTTGATCCGTTAGTTGCTGCTTCAAGGTTTCGAGGTATAGTCGCTAATCCTTACCTCTGATCGCTTTTTCCATAGCTTTTCTGTAGACTTTTCTGAGTTGATAGTTTATGGGTTTTTGCAAAACTATCCCGAATCTTTCATTTCTGATTCTAAAGCTCTTCTTTATGTGCCCAAGATCACTTCTGCCGGATTAGATTTTCCGTTATGTCGCCGGAATTCCGTCGGAATCAATTTTAGCCTAAAATACCCATTTTTGGAGTTTTTGGAGTAAAGCTTCAACCTTTAGGCTGAAAACTATCGCCTTAGCTTAGTGCTAGTAGGATTAGTTGTCATAAACGTCGTTGGTGACGTCCCTGCAAAATTTGGTTTTTGGGATTTCAGTTTTGAAATTTCTAAGTTAAAAATCATGACCAAAATAACCCTGCGACAGTTTTTGATCCGATAATTTTTCCGAGTTCAGAATACCCTTAGTTACGGCTAATGATAGCATAGGAACCAAGTTTGATCGAAGAAAAATCGAGTTCCCTAATTACCTAAAGTGGCCGAGCCTATAGGGGGAGGAGGAGGAAAATTTCCTTTTCCGAAATCTTGTCTTTCGCGCTAGATTATCGTACCTTAGAGTATAGATTACTTCGAGTAACCTTAGTAAGTATCGATAGCTTAGTTTTCGATAGATTCTGATAGTATTTCTGTAACACCCCGATTTCGGTGGCGTCACTTTAGTAACCAAAAGTAAACTTAATGCGGAAAAACGTGAATATTTTTTTTTTGATAATAACTAAGACAAGACTGAATTAAATAAAACCCAAATGCGAAAAGTAATAAAACTAATATACAATATATAAACAGCCCCCGCTGTAAGTAACAACCTCGTCACGAGTAACCTCCAGTGACGGAAAGAAAAGTGCAATGCCCGTAGGCAATATATACAAACCAAATGAAAAGGGTGAAGTGCCCGCAACACCATCCCTCAAAACTGAGAATCAGCTGACCCAATGGCCTGAAAATAAGACCTCCTAAGTCCAACCAACTCTCTGTGATTCCCGTAAGGAAACCACACAAAAAGCTATAGGCGGATCTACCCTGTCCCCTAAGTAACAAATGAAGCAAGACTGTCAGAGCTAAAACTCTACTCCTACACTAATCCTAACTCGAGGAGCTCATACCAACACTCAAAACTATGTGCTAGCATGATCGTCGTCTGAATCAGAATCCAGAACGACCAAGTCTATCAACCCTATCCGTCCTCCCCTCGCTCCTGCAACGCTCTCCGATGCTGGACTCACTCGCTTAGGGCCCGAACCCTGATCATCAATGATCGCAACGGAGGGTGCACTAGACCCTGCCGAAGGCACTCCCACTGGAATCTCCTCTGAGGAATCCTCCTCCTCTGAAGATGACGGTGGCGGCGGTGCTCCTCCAAGACCTGGTCCACAGTGAACGCCCGGTGGCAAGTTGAAGCTGATAGAGCATCGCCTCAACACTCCTGACCTCAAGAGTCCTCCACTATCCACGTGGTCCTCCATGATACGCCCCGAATACGTCGCTCGGTGGCTCGCGGGGTCAACCACCCACGACCCGGGGTCGTCCTGGTCGATCATCTCGTACCTAATCCCCCCCGAAGGGTGGACCATTGCGAACCAATCCGCAATGTTCATCTGACAAAAGGCGTTGTCCGCCAAAACACACACAGAAGACGCGAGGGTCAACTCTAAAGAACTATGTAGATAATAAACCCAATAGGTACAAATAATAGATAGCCACTTAGGCTTATAGCTAAAGATATCATTCCTAGGGTTGCATGTTCCACAATAACATGAACGCAATAATAACACTTAGCATGTTACAAGTAAGATAATCAAATAGCAATCACACTCAACAACTAAATTAGTATGCATGTTGCATGATATGTATGCAGGTTAACCCAGTCAACCAATATGCAATCCGGAACGGATGGACATCAACGGATCAGCCCTTCACCAGCCACGGTGGTGCCATTTCGGCCCGCGTGCCTCTTACTCCAACAACAACGGTAGTCAGATCAGCCGTAACCCGTAGGTCTGCCATTTCGGTCTGCTACAAGAGACGTCTACAGACGCTCTATCACGGAAATCCGGGTCTTATGACCATTTTGGAATCCGACGAGGTCCAGAGTACGTCCTGTGTTAATACCCCATTAATGTTGCATGAATGCAGGATGATTAGTCAACCAACGTCTCCGATCTCACTCGACACGTCGCCACGTGTTCTAGGTAAATTAAAGTCTCTAAAATCTTACCCTAAGGCAAAGTCGATTCTGCGACAAAAGACACACTTCACAACACACATCGCTGCTCCAACAGCACAAGAGTATTACATACTCGGGAACTAACGGTTCCCCGGACTTATCCCCAGGATAGCCCAACAACATCGCTGCTCCAACAGCACAAGAGTATCACATACTCGGGAACTAACGGTTCCCCGGACTTATCCCCAGGATAGCCCAACAACATCGCTGCTCCAACAGCACAACAACCAACGCTGCTCCAACAGCACAACAACCAACGCTGCTCCAACAGCACAACAACAACAGACTCAACACTTGGATCCAACGACACTTCTCGTTTTCCATACTATGATTTTCATCCAAAGCCTCCTTTCGAGATTATTACCCTTACTTAAAGATTTAGAGGTTGTTTAATGTCTTATGAATTTTCTTTTCAAAATAATATCCTTTTTAGTCTTATCGCAATTCCTATAAGTTCTCGGGATCTTCGAATCCCCAAATGACTCCAGAGAATGTCTCGATCCATAAACCCTATACAAGGCCCGAACCTCGTTCGTCCTATCAAACTTTCTCAAAACTCTCAAAATAAAATCGGCATGACCTGCCCGCTATTCTCACCATTCAGAATCTCAGATTTTCAGTGTAAAGCATATTTAAATCATCACAATCAACAACATGTCATATATCAATAAATCGCGTCATAAACACTTAGCACTTAGCATATAAAGCATGCACCACACATCCTAGATTACCCACATAGCACATAGCATGTAAGTCAATCTTCAAAAACATTCAGTAGATGAATCATCTACATTGTCAGCCGAAGCCTCAGAAAACATTTTCAATCACACACAATCTCAGTGCATAAACAGTAAACAATGTCGAAATATCGACCCTAAGCATTAACTAGAGATTCAGTGAGAAGCCATCACCTGAAGGTTCTCCAGCAAAAACTTCAAACTCTTCTTCACAAGCAAGGTGTTGATCCTCAGGAAATTCCTCAAAATCACCTTTAGAACAAAACCACAAAAAAATCAATCAGAATCTATCGGAAACTAAGCTATCGATACTTACTAAGGTTACTCGAAGTAATCTATACTCTAAGGTACGATAATCTAGCGCGAAAAGACAAGTTTTCGGAAAAGGAAATTTCCTCCTCCCCCCTTATAGCTCTCGGCCACTATAGGTAATTGTAGGGTTCGATTTTTCTTCGATCAAACTTGGTTCCTATGCTTTCATAAGCCGTAACTAAGGGTATTCTGAACTCGGAAAAATTATCGGATCAAAAACTGTCGCAGGGGTATTTTGGTCATGATTTTTAACTTAGGATTTTCAAAACTGAAATCCCAAAAATAAAATTTTGCAGGGACGTCACCAACGACGTTTATGACAACTAATCCTACTAGCACTAAGCTAAGGCGATAGTTTTCAGCCTAGAGGTTGGAACTTTACTCAAAAACTACATAAAATGGGTATTTTAGGTTCAAATTGATTCCGGCGGAATTCCGGCGACATAACGGAAAATCTAATCCGGCAGAAGTGATCTTGGGCATACATAGAAGAGGTTTAGAATCAGAAATGAAAGATTCAGGATAGTTTTGCAAAAACCCATAAACTATCCGCTCAGAAAACTCTACAGAAAAGCTATGGAAAAAGCGATCGGAGGTAAGGATTAGCGACTATACCTCGAAACCTTGAAGTAGCAACTGATTGATCGACGATCAAGCAAACGATGAAGAAAACTCTTCTTCCTTCTTCCTTGTTCTTGGCCGCGGTTTAGAGGAGAGAAAATGGAGGAAAATTGTGTTTTTTCTTCCTTTGTTTGCTATATATAGAAGGTGGAAATTCGCGGGAAAATGAAAGTTTCGCGAATCCGATTTTTCCGGCGTCATTCTCCATGAATTCTAAGATAGGTTTTGGCAAAGGAATTCCCAAGCTAAGAAGATGTCTCCTTGTATTTTTGGCAACTAATGCAAAGTCGGTGCAAAGTCGGTGTAAAACTATTTTACCCGATAAGTTGCTTTTTGGCTCGAATGTCGGAATGGAAAACTTCCTTCTGAAGAAAGATTGAAATCATCAAGAGAAATGGGTGTACGCGTGTGGAATATTCATTTGAAGCTCTGAATAGATAAAGTCCTCAAAGTCGGGAAATTCTAGGGTTTTGAAATACCAGGGATTCGGTTTCGGCAAACTTCCGATGATTGGAATCGGACGTTCGTAGATCCTAGAGTTTCGCCTCGAAACGATTGTTATATATGGAAGAAGAGAAATTCTAACATTTCTCTGAAGATTTTTGGAATTAACTGCCAGCGTGCCTAAAAGTGAAAATTAGCTATATACTAGGGTTTCTGACCTAGGTTTAAGCGTAAAACGTTCGTGCTATAACTTTTATCGATCATAATGAAATCCTTGAACTTTTCCTGAACTTTCTCCTTCATAAATATATTTCATTTAATAAACTTTCATTCAGGTTTCCCTTCACATTACATCAACCCTAATCGTGAATAAAAAGTTTATTCACTTAACATAAGCCTAAAACTCGGGCCTTACAATTTCTGTGGTTTTGCTCTAAAGGTGATTTTGAGGAATTTCCAGCGGAGCAAGGCTTTGATTGTGAAGGAGCTTTAGGAGATAACTCTGGAGAACCTACAGGTGAGGGCTTCTCACTTAATCACTAGTTAATGCTTAGGGTCGATGTTTTCGACATTGTTTACTGTTTATGCACTGGATTGTGTGTGATTGGAAAATGTTTTCTGAGGCTTCGGCTGACAATGTAGATGATGCATCTACTGAATGTTTTTGATGATTGACTTACATGCTACGTGCTATGTGGGTAATTTAGGATGTGTGGTGCATGCCTTATATGCTAAGTGCTATGTGGTTATTGCTTAATATGTTGATACATGACATGTTGATTGATTGTGCTGAGTATTTATGCTTTGGTAATGAAATCTGAGATTCTGTATAGTGAGGATTGCGGGCAGGTCATGCCGATTTTATTTTGAGAGTTTTTGAGAGAGTTTGATAGGACGAACGAGGTTCGGGCCTTGTTTTTGTTAGTGGATCGAGACATTCTCTGGAAGTGATTTGGGATTGGGAGATCCTGAAAATGTATAAGATTTGCGATAAGACAAAATGGAATCTATTTTATAAAGAAAACTCATAAGACCTTAAATAACCTCTAAATCTTTAAGTAATGATAACAACCTCGAAGGAAGGCATTGGAAGTCAAATCTTAGTTTTGGAAAACGAGAAGTGTCGTCGGATCCCAGTGTTGAGAAAGTTGAGAGGCGTTGAGTATGTAGATGTTGTTGTGCTGTTGGAGCAGCTGTTGTTATTGTGCTGTTGGAGCAGCTGTTGTTGTTGTGCTGTTGGAGCAGCTATGTGTTGTTGGGCTATCCTGGGGATAAGTCAGGGAAACCGTTAGTTTCCGAGAGTGTGATACTCTGTGCTCGTTGAGCAGTTTTGACCATCGGATTGAGATGAGTCGGATGATTTGGAGATCATCATGAGTTACATGTGTTTGGTTGTGAAGAAGTGTCTTTTGTCGCAGAATCGACTTTACCTTAGGGTAAGCTTTTAGAGACATTAATTTAGCTAGAACACGTGGCGACGTGTCGAGTGAGGTCGGAGACGTTGTTTGGCTAATCACTGCATTGCATGCACTCATTAAGTGGTTTAAACACGGCGAGATACCGGACCACGGCGGATTCCAAAATTGGTTATAAGACCAGGATTTCCGCGTAAGAGCACTGCTAGGTGACTCTTAGTAGCAGACCGAAATGGCATGCCTTCGGGTTTTATGCTGATCTGACTACATGTTGTTGTTGGAGTAAGAGGCACACGGGCCGAAATGGTCCCACCGTGGCTGGTGCTAGGACTGATCCGATGATATCCATCCGTTCCGGAATGCATATTGGTTGGCTGGGTTAACCTGCATTGCATATCATGCAACATGCATACTAATTTAGTTGCCGAATGTGATTGTTATTTGTTAATCCTACTTGGAACATGTTAATTGTTATTATTGCTGTTAAGTTCATTATGGAATATGCAACCCTAGGATGTTATCCCTAGCTATAAGCCTAAGTGGCTATTCTCTTATCTATATCTATTGGTGCTACTATTTACGTAATTCTTTGGAGTTGACCCTCGCGTCTTCTGTGTGTGCTTTGGCGGACAAACGCCCTTTGTCAGATGTCCATGGCGGACTAGATCATGATGGTTCACCCTTCGGGGGGAACTAGAGTGGAGATGCTGGAACAGGAGCGCATCGCGGTAGCGAGAGGAGGACGGATGGTGTACATAGACTAGGTCGTTCTGGATTCTGGTTCAGACGACGATCATGCTAGCACGTAGGACTGAGTGTTAGTGTGAGCTCCTCGGGATGGGATTAGTGTAGGAGTAGAGTCTTAGCTCTGAACATCATTTGTTTTCTTTGGGAACAGGGTAGTTTCCCGCCGATAGCTTTTTGTGTGGTTTCCTTACGGGAATCACAGAGAGTTGGTTGGACTTAGGAGGTCTTGTTTCAGGCCGATGGGCCAGCTCATTCTCAGTTTTGAGGGATGGTGTTGCGGACACCTCACCCTTTTCTTTTGGTTTGTATATATTGCCTACGGGCGTTACACTTTTCTTTCCGTCACTGGAGGTTACTCGTGACGAGGTTGTCACTTACAGCGGGGGCTGTTATATATATTGTATATTAGTTTTATTGCTTTTCGCATTTGGGTATTTATTTAATTCAGTCTTGTCTTAGTTATTATCGACGAAAAAAAAAATATCCACGTTTTTCCGCATTAAGTTTATTTTGGTTACTAAAGTGACGCCACCGGAAATCGGGGTGTTACAAAAGAGGTCACTACCATCGGATTGGTCGGTCCTGACGATCCTCCAAGCTTCATCGCCGAGCGCTTCCTGAACGAAGAAGATGTAGAGCAAGACAAAAATGTTAGTAGTCTTTAAATCAATCATGTAATAACAATTTACTTTTCTGTCCTCTTGTAATAAAAATAGGTGTTTTGAGCTCCCTTGGTGTTTTGCATCGTCATGCTTTACTCTTTACGTTCTTGTTTGTTTTTTGTTTCTGCATAAGTCTGATGTGAATCCTTCCAAGTCCACAGCTGACTTGCGGCAATAGAGTTCGGATTTCCCCAGCCCACTAAAGCCATGTTCGCCATGAGTCCTGGTGACCTGAAACGTGTAAGCCGTATGTAATACGTTGAAGAAACTCCTGGGCCGCGAACACGCAGGTCAACAGATCTGCAAATTCCTGACCTTCATTCCCGAAGCGCCTCGTTCCTCAATCCTAACGAAGCGTTTACCACCGGCCAAGGAATTAATGACTGGTGACAGTTTCAAGTTTCCATGCAATAACTTCATGAGACCGTTCGTAGATATAAATAGCAGTAGTTGCACCACTTTCGATCTTCAAAATATCAATAATCTTTCTTGGGAGATGGCATCCATGGAGACTTTATTGAGCGTTCTGAGAGAAGAAGTCTTCGAGCGAGATTTGTACCGCTCAATCAGGACGAAGACGACTGACAACCAGCGTGTCACGAAGTTGACATGTCTCTTGCTGGCGAAGAAACCGGATCCTCTGTTGGAGGTTGGGCTTCGCATTTTCATGGACTTGTGAGACGAAATGTGGGACCTTTTGGAGCGCAGTTCAGAGGTGGACATGCTGATATGGGGTCTTGAGATCTCACTGTCAGAGAGAGAGGAGGAAAAGAAAGAAGAGAGGGAGGAGATTATAGCGGACTTGGCTCCACTGAAGACTCAAAGGAAGAGTCTTGACGCAAACCTGGCTATCATTCGCCGTCGATATAACAGAATGAGGGAGACTCCACCGTTTTAAATGTAACTCAAATATATCCAATGAATAAGATGATTTTGCTTTATGACTGCATGATTTAATGAATGAATGAGCAAATAAATAGTGAATGAATGAATGAGTGAATGAATGAATGAAGGAATGAATGAATTGAAGGTATGAAAAACGGTAGAAAGGGGGGGTTTGAATAACGTTTTCAGAACAAAACTTCCACCTTAAAGATTTTGACAAATCTTTCGAGAACTTAAGTGCTAAAGATAAGAGATAGAAAAGCACACAAGTATTTTATCCTGGTTCACTTGATAAATCCCTCAAGCTAATCCAGTCCACCCGTTAAGGTGATTTCTTCCTTCTTAGAATGAAGGCAATCCACTAATCAGGTAAGAGTTACAACTGCACTTGAAACCTACAAGTGACTAACAATTACACTGACTTAGCTCACACTAAGATTCACTCTCTTAGTCTTCTCTAGGATCCGATCAACCTTGATCTCCTAAAGGAATCACCACTAAGATTCACTCTCTTAGTCTTCTCTAGGATCCGATCAAACTTGATCTCCTAAAGGAACTAAACAAACTGTTTATCAAGGAAATGTTTACAAGAGATTTGCTTCTAAAAAGCTAATAGTAAACACAATGAATTTCAGATGAAAGAAAGCTTAGAATATTTTGAATATCTTGCGCGTGTGTATTGCTTCTTCTTAGTTTCTTGCTTCTGGACTTCAGAGTTTCCACTATTCAGCTTCTGGATCTTCAGAGTCTTCTACACCATCAGAACATCTGAACCTTCAGTGTTTCTTGGTTATCAGAACTTCTGGATCTTCAGAGCTTCTAGCGACTGAGTCCACATCAGAGTTTGTATAGCTTCAGAACTTCTGAAGCTTTTCCACTGTTCATACTGAACATGGTGAATGCGAAAGCGTTGCTTGGGTTACCCTTTATGCACAGTGCTTCTGATTTGTGTGAGATTGAGTTGAGGTCAGAGCCTGTAAATAGCACACTCAGAAAAACACGTTAGAGTACCACAATTGTTCATATCAAAAGGTTAACTTGTAATCATCAAAACATAGAGTTGTACTACTAGATCAAAACTTGATCTTACAATCTCCCCCTTTTTGATGATGACAAAACTAAGATTTTTGATGAACAATTCTTAAACATTAAACTGAATTCACTCAGAGTTTAGAGATATAGAATAAGACTTATCCTAATGTGAATAGTTTATCTTGCTCATTCTGAATTCAAGTCACTGCTTGATTCTGAGCTTAGCTCCCCTTGAATCTAATACTTGATGAAAACGTTAGTAAAGTCTAGATTCTGAGCAAAAAAATATAAGAGTTCAGAGTGAAACACTTATGACATAGATGAAAAACGAATAATCAGAGCGCATAAGTAATCAGAGTCATGGACAAGGTATCAGAGTCTTGGGTATTAGAGTCAACTTAGAATCACTTCAGAAGAAGTGAAATGTATTCCTTGTATTTGCCCAGTGACACATCTATGGTCATGAAGGTGGAACTCTTAAATTCTCCAAAAGAAAAATAAGTCACACTAACACATCTTACACATCAAAAACTGGGTTTACTCCCCCTTTTTGTCATAAGCAAAAAGCTTGGGGTGTGAAAAACTTAGCTTGAAGTACAAGGTACTCCCCCTTAGAGAAGGTCTAAGTTTAAAAAAAATGAAAACGATGTAAGAATCAGAGTTAGGCGAAAATAAATAGAAGAGTTAATGCGAGGGATGAACGTTTACCACCGGTCAAGTGAGTAAATAGAAGGGTCAGTTACCAAGAACTTAACCTCGAGAAACTGTAAGAGCATTAACTTTCAGAGAGAAAGTGAAGCCTATAAAAAGCGTTGGAGAGAAAGGTAAGCTTCACACCTCGAATAATTTTCAGTAAGAAAAAATGGCATCATACAACGTAGCACTAGAAGAGCTGAGGAAGAAGGCCTTTGAAGAGGACTTGTTCCTGAACATCAGGCATCCAGAGGGTGCAACTACCATCGCGGAGCTGACACGGACACTGCTGGAAGAGGACCTGCGTCCAGAGTTGGAGAGAGACCTGAAGGAATTTCTTGCCTTCGTGGAGGAGGTGCAAGAACTCAGCCGGCTTGAACTCAAGCTGCTGGAAGAGAAAGAGAGTTTGGAAGAGAAGCTCAAGACTTCAGAAGAGATTCTGGAGAGGGATGAGCTAAAGATCAGGCTCAGCAACATCCAGCATGTACTGGAGCGTCTGGAGAAGGATAGGTCAGAGCAGCGCCAGGAGTGCAGAAGAATGAGGAGGGATCCTCCATTCTAGACTTGTTAGAGAAGTGATGTAAGATGTAAACACAAAAAGATTATGAATAAAACGAGATTTTTGCAAACATATGTGACACAAATATATATAAGGATATGCATATATAATCACAAACGAATAGAATAGAATAAGTAAATAAAAGGAAACAGAGTTTGAATAAAATAACGTTAAATAAAAAGAAGGAAAAAGAAGAGATCCTAAACTAAGGTTTGTCAGTGCGTCGCAGAAGTTCCATCATCATTTGCTTCATCTCAATCAGCATGGATTCATGAGTGTCAAGACGTTGTTCCATGATGTCGAGTCTGGATGAGCTTGTCTGAGTAGAGCTGGAAGGAACATTCTGAGCCGCTTGAGGATCTGGAATGGAAGCAGAAGCAGCAGGAGTAAATATAACTGGTGCAAGTCGCTCTGCCTCAGCCTCAGCTTCAAGACGCTCTGCCTCAAGTCTGGCTTGTTCAGCCTGAGCTGCTGCTAGACGTGCAGCTTCTTCTGCCTGTTCTTTCTTTCTCTTGGCTTCTTCAATAGCTTCAAGAAGCTTATTTCTCTGTTCTAGTTCATGAAGAGCCACCCTTCTAGCAAGCCTTTGCTTTGCTGCCTCAATCCTCTGACTGCCCTCTGCATGCAGGAGCTGCATCATAATCGGAACTTGAGCCACTAGCCAAGTGCTCAGATTGTTCCACTCATCAGCCACATTTTCAGCATTCTCACTAAGATCAGTCTGACCGTGCACATTGCGGAGCCTCAAAGAGGCTTCATGATAGAAGATATTGATGCACTCAGAGAGAGATGTGGGTTGAAGGTGAGTATAGGGAATGATGGAGAGGTTGGGTTCAGGAGAGGCTGGGTGATTGCTGCTATGGGCTTCAGAGGCACCTTGTGGAGAACCAATGTTAATCATGGGAGCATTGGGTTCAGAGGTTCCAAGGTGAGGGTCTGAAGTTTCAACCAGAGGGTGAGGTGATCTAACCGAGGATTGGTTAGACACTGATTGTTCGGGTTCAGGGTCTGGTTGAATAGGCTCATGTTGGTCAGGGACAGGGTGAGCTTGTTGAACTAAGGGGTCTGCCTCTTGGATAGGATTAGCCAAGATAGGTTCATCTGGGTCAACTAGACGTTCAGGTCTAGGGCCAGGATATCTCCTAGGGCTTGGACAGGTAAGGTAATACTCTTCCAAGGCAGATACCTTTTCTTTTCTAACCTCCATGAATTTTCTAATTGATTCAGAGGTATTGGAGGGAGGAGAGTCAATAACATTGATTGGGAAGGATACAGGTGTGAAGGCGGTTGATGAGTCTGTATCCGTGGTTCTGACAGCAGGACGTTCTGATGCTCTGGGAGCAGAGTGATCAGACGTTCTGGGTTGTGGTTCTGGTTGGTTGGGCTCAGGTTGGTCTTGGACGATTGGTTCAGAAGATAATGGGTCGTATGGAATGGTAAGGAGAGAGGTTGGATCTTCTGACCTAGAGGTTGGGTTCTGAAGCAAATTCCAGAGTGGTGCTTCAGTAGGAGAAGGTTGAAAGAAGGAGGATCTTGGGGAATGTGGTGGAGAGGTGGTTTGTGCGGCTGGCTGGGATTCAGGAATAGGAGTGAGGGGATTTGAGGAGTGTTGGAGCAGGGCAGAAATAGGAAGTGCATCAAATAAATTCAAATCATCATCAGAAGCAAGTGCAGGCTTACTTGAATGTGCTGATGATCGAGTCACTCTGGCAGGAGGTTCAGTCCTTCTGACCACTGCAGCAGCTGGTTCCACCCGAGTAGGCTTCACCACGATTCTGACTTTCTTCTTCTGCTTCTTCTTTGGAGGACCATCCTCACTATCACTGTCATCACCATCATCAGGCTTTCTCTTCGTCTTCTTGACCAGAGGGACATCAGATTCCTCAGAAGATTCTTCCAGAACCATCTTCCTCTTGGTTTTCTTCTTGGGAGGAGAAGGAAACTCTGGAGCTGGTGGTAGTCTGCTGACGAAATCATCAAGGTCAATCTCGAATCCTTGAGCCCTGAGGTCTTCAACATAGCATCTGATGGCTTCAGGATGGTCTGCTTGTGTCCACAGAGGGTAATCATTCAGAGGCATTCTTCTTCCTCTGATTTCAGACGATGTGTCTTCATGAGCAGGAGCAATCTTCTTCTGGATTAAGCCCATCTTCTTCAAGGAGTTTGCAGTGAAGACATCACTGACAATTGTGCTCAAATCCTCTGTGCAACCAGCATCGATCAAATCTTGCACCAAGTTGCTTTCAATGAGAAAGTCTGAGAGCAGCCTCCCAAAAGGGATATATTTGATTGCAGACTTGATGGAGGCGGTGGTGCGAGACTTCCTGATGCATTCCTTCAGGTAGGAGAACAAGAAGTAGGGAAGGCAGATCTTCTCCTGATCTTGGATGAAGAACAACATCGCCTTCTGGTTGAAGTTGATGTAGTCTGGAGAACTGCCCTTCGGTCTCTGATTGATGCAGTTGAGCAGGATCTTGTGCCAGATTCTGAGTTTGGGGTGAAGGTCTATCACCTTGTAGCTTGTCTTGCCCGGTTTGAAAGTGGTGTACAGGGCCTTGTTGACTATGTCCTTGGTGCTGGGTTTCAGCTTCGATTCCGTCAGTTGGAACCGATACCCATAAGCAGTTTCTGCTCCTAGCAGATTCACGAATGACTTCTCAGTGATAATGATCTTCCTGCCAAGAATGTGAGAGACCACCTGAGTGTCATCGCAGTCTGCGTGCTTCCAGAATTCCTTGACCAACTTCTCATACACCGGTCCTCGTAGTCGATTGAAGTAGTTTCCCCAACCTTGAGCTTGGACTTCAGGACGAAGATCAAACCCATTTGCAGCCAGGTTGTCGAGGTCGAATCTCCATTCTGCTAGGACTTGGAGTTCCTCAGGAGGAAATACGCAGTGAACGGCACATCCCCGTTCTGCAATAGGAACAATCTGCTCTTGAGCTTGAACTTGTTCTTCTGCCGGGTTCTCAGAGCCCCTTTGACCCGTTGCCAAACCGACTACCATGTGAGGGAATTGAGGTGCATCTGCAGCAGATCTTCTGGTTTGTCTCACCATTTTGAGGAGGTTGAAGGTTTAAGGTAGAGGATGAAGTTTGAAGGATGAAGAGAAATCGAGAGAGAAATCAAGAAAGAGGCGGTTTTGAAAAGCAGAGAGTGCGAGAGTGAAAACCGGAAGTGAACGAGAACGTGTGTGTATAGTGGGTTTTATCAAATAACCGTTGTTGATTCAAAAAGCACTTTAAGATCAACGGTTGAAAATTAAAGATAGATAGTAAAATACACAATCACACACAGGAGATAAGCATATCTACACGCAATCATAACAGACTGTCACACGGGCACAAGGAATTATGCACCAGAAATTCTGACACACGTGTTGTTGTCTCAGCTTCAGAGTCAGTACCAGTGGGCACACACACTCTGATTGAGTTACCTTCTGGACTAGACATCTTCTGATCAAGAAGTATCATAGTCAGAGGTTCTGATCCATCTTCACTCTGGACAAAAGTCCATGTTTAGATTTTTCAGAATAAAATTAAATCTATCTTCAGCTAAGGGCTTTGTAAAGATATCTGCCCATTGATGGTCAGTATCAACAAACTTCAGAAGAAGTACGCCCTTCTGCACATAATCTCTAATGAAGTGATACTTTACCTCAATGTGCTTTGCCCTTGAATGCAAGATAGGATTCTTGCTCAACGAGATTGCAGCAGTGTTATCACAATAAATTGGGATATTGCTCTCAAGGATCTGATAATCCTCCAGCTGATGTTTCATCCAGAGCATTTGAGTGCTGCATATT
Organism: Lotus japonicus; assembly: GCF_012489685.1. NCBI lineage: Eukaryota > Viridiplantae > Streptophyta > Magnoliopsida > Fabales > Fabaceae > Lotus > Lotus japonicus. The sequence continues at coordinate 23,217,365 of NC_080046.1, forward strand.
GCTGCTGAGATATATTCTGCCTCTGCAGTTGATAGTGCAATGGTTGATTGCCTCTTGCTTGCCCATGAGACTAGATTGCTTCCCAGAAATTGACAATTTCCGGAAGTACTTTTTCTCTCTGTTCTATCTCCAGCATAATCAGCATCACAATAACCTGAAAGCTTATACTCTGATGTTTTCTTATACATCAAGCCAAGGTTAGTGGTGCCTTTCAGATACCTTAGGATCCTCTTAACAGCAGTTAAGTGGGTTTCCCTTGGATCTGATTGGAAACGAGCACATAAGTGAACACTAAATAATATGTCTGGCCTAGATGCAGTTAAGTATAGAAGTGAACCTATCATTCCACGATAGAGCTTCTGACATACTTTACCACTTTTATCTTCTTTCTCCAAAATGCATGTAGGATGCATTGGAGTCTTGGCCACTGTAGATTCCAGCATATTGAACTTCTTCAGAAGTTCTTTAGTGTACTTGCTCTGATGGATATATGTTCCTTCTGGTGTTTGATCAACTTGTATTCCCAGAAAGTACTTTAATTCTCCCATCATACTCATCTCAAATTCAGCCTGCATCATCTCAGAAAATTCTTTGCATAGAGATTGATTAGCAGAACCAAATATAATATCATCAACGTAAATTTGCACAATTAAGATATCATCTTTATAAGTCTTGCAAAAAAGAGTTGTATCTACTTTACCCCTTACAAACTCATTCTCCAGAAGGAATGAGCTAAGTCTCTCATACCATGCTCTGGGAGCTTGCTTCAGACCGTAGAGTGATTTCTTCAATTTGAACACATGGTCTGGTTTCTTTTCATCTTCAAAACCTGGGGGTTGATGAACATAGACTTCCTCTGAGATATAACCATTTAGGAAGGCACTCTTTACGTCCATCTGATGTAGAACAATGTTGTGATTTACTGAGAAGGAGATCAACAGTCTGATTGCCTCCAGTCTTGCTACTGGAGCAAATGTTTCAGTGTAGTCTATTCCTTCCTGCTGGCTGTAGCCTTGAGCAACTAGCCTTGCCTTGTTTCTGACTACTTCTCCTTTCTCATTTAGCTTGTTTCTGAATACCCATTTCGTTCCAATAACATGAACATTCTCAGGCTTCTTCACTAAGCTCTAAACATCGTTCTTGGAAAATTGATTCAATTCTTCTTCCATGGCCAGAATCCAATCCTTGTCCTGAAGAGCTTCATCTATGGACTTGGGTTCAATTAAGGACACCAATCCTTTCAGACTCAGCAAGGTCTCTTCAGAGGGTCTGAAGGCAGATCTGGTTCTGACTGGTTCATCTTTGTTGCCCAGAATCAATTCCTTAGGGTGAGCTGCAGTGATTCTGCTCTTCTTCAGAGTTTGTTAGTTAGAGGGACCAGCTTCTTCCTCTGGTTCATCTTCCTCTGGCTCAACTTCCTCTGGAGCTTTGCCTTTGTCAGAAACATTAATGCTTAAATCTGCAAACTTTTCAACTAGCTTTGACTGGTCAGAGTCAAGCTTATCATCAAATCTAACATGAATAGATTCTTCAATAGTCTTAGCATCAGTATTATAAAATCTAAAACCTTTAGATCTATCAGAATAACCAAGTAATAGACACTTAGAAGACTTAGCATCAAATTTATGCAATCTATCCTTAGTGTTGAGAACATAACAAACACAGCCAAAAGGATGAAAATAAGAAATGTTGGGTTTTATGTTCTTCCACAATTCATAAGGAGTCTTATTCAGAATTGGTCTCACAGAGATTCTGTTCTGAATGTAACATGCTGTATTTACTGCCTCTGCCCAAAAGTGCTTAGTCATGCCAGTTTCTTGGAGCATGGTTCTAGCCATCTCCTGAAGAGTTCTGTTCTTCCTCTCAACAACACCATTTTTTTGAGGAGTTCTGGGACAAGAGAAATCATGTGCAATTCCATAGGAATCAAACAGACTCTCAAACTTGTCATTCTCAAACTCTCCACCATGGTCACTTCTGACACGCACAATCCTACAAGCCTTCTCGTTTTGCACTTGAGCAATGAAGGTAGAGAACACATCATGAGACTCATCCTTGCGGGTTAGAAACTTTACCCATGTCCAGCGGCTATAGTCATCAACGATAACCATCCCATATCTCTTGCCACCTATAGACTCAGTTTTCACTGGTCCAAAAAGGTCGATATGCAGAAGTTCCAACGGCCTTGAGGTTGAGACAACATTCTTTGCCTTGAAAGGGACTTTTGTGAATTTGCCTTTCTGACATGCTTCACAAAGAGCGTCTGAAGCGAACTTCAGATTGGGTAAGCCCCTGACAAGGTTTAGCTTGCTCAGCTGAGAAATCTTTCTCATACTGGCATGCCCTAACCGTCTATGCCATACCCACTGCTCTTCATTAACAGACAGAAGGCACTTCACATTCTGAGCCTCCAACTCAGATAATCTGATCTTATAGATGTTGTTCTTCCTCTTGCTGTTAAATAGAACAGAGCCATCGATCTGACTTACAGCCCGGCAGGACTTTTGATTGAATATAACATCATAACCCTTGTCAGCTAATTGACTTATAGACAATAAGTTATGTGTTAAGCCGTCTACCAATAAAACATTATCAATGCATGGACTACTATCTACACAAATAGTACCAGTACCAATAATTTTACCCTTTTCATTTCCTCCGAAGCCAACTTCGCCTCCAGGCTTAAGTTTCAGCTCTCGGAACATACGCTTTTCTCCCGTCATGTGACGCGAGCATCCACTGTCCAGATACCATGATTGGTGTTTCAGTGGAGCTATCAAGGATATCTGCAACATAGATAATTTTGTCCTTAGGTACCCACTTTCTGGGTCCTCTTTTGTTAGTTACCCCAGAGGTTCTGATCACCTTGGGTGTCTCAACATAATATTTTAAAGGAATGTTTGCATGATATTTAGTCATAGAGAAAGATCCCTTTTTAAGAGGATGTTTAGCAACTTTAGCAGGTACAGGATCAGGAAATATGGTACCAGAGGGAACAAAGCATTCATACAAGGATTTAGCTTTAGACACAGAAGGCTCATTTCTAATTGGTTTAGAATAGCCAATGCCATGCATTCCATTTCTGCTTACGCCATAGATCATTGAAGCCATTAAACTTCTATCCACGCTTTTAGCTAGGAATCTTTGAAAAGACTTTTCATACTTAGATTCATTTCTACAATCAGAGGCATCACAGGCAACAATTTCTTCTAACTTAGCAATTTGGTTCTTAAGCACAGAGTTAGAATTTACCAAAGCATGATTTTCATTTTTCAAATCTGAAATAATTTTCTCATGTTCAGAAGGAGTCTTGGAGACAGCAGATAAGTTCTTTTTCAACTTTTTATGCTTAGACAATAAAGAGTTATACTTATCCATGATATCAGACAAAGCATGTTTCAGTTCAGAGGTAGAGAAAGAAGCAAATACCTCATTTTCATCGTCTGAGTCAGGATCTCCTTCTGATTCTGAGTCAGAGTCAACAGCTTCCTTTGACTCTGATCCTTTGTCTTTGACAATGGCCATGAGTCCTTGGACTTCACCATCAGAGTCAACATCCTCTGACTCTGATTCATCGAATGTCACCATCAGACTCTTCTTGGTCTTGAAGTGCTTCTTTGGCTTCTTGTCTTTCTTCAACTTTGGACAATCACTTTTGTAGTGCCCAGATTCTTTGCACTCAAAACATGTGACTTCCTTGATTGAAGACTTCTTCTGGCCTGAGGACTCATACTTTCCTTTTGCCTTTCCAGAGCCTTTGAACTTGCTCTGCCTGTGCTTCCAGATGCGGTTGAGTCTCTTGGAGATCAGAGTCAGCTCATCATCATCAGAGTCTTCTGATGCTTCTTCAGATTCTTCTTCTTCAGCTTGAAGAGCCTTTGACTTCTCAACCTTAGCCTTTTCAGATTTGGATTTCAAGGCTATGGACTTTTTCCTCAGATCTTGCATCTCTGAGCGCTTCAGCTCATGGCATTTCAAAATGCTGATGAGTTCTTCTAAACTCATATTCTCAACGTCTCTCGTGAGCTCTATTGAAGTCACCAAAGGCATCCAACTTTCAGGAAGACACCTGATGACCCTTATGACATGATCTTTTGTTGTGTAGCTCTTGTTGAGAGGTCGTATGCCAGCTACAAGCAATTGAAATCTGGAGAACATTTCTTCAATGGACTCATATGGCTCCATGATGAAGGATTCATACTTTTGGATCAAAGACAATGCCTTTGATTCTTTGACTTTCTTGTTTCCTTCATGAGACATCTTCAGAGAATCAAAAATGCCTTTAGCAAACTCACGATCTGTAATCTTCTGGTACTCCTCATAGGAAATAGCACTTAGAAGAATTGCTCTTGCTTTGTGATGTTGTGAGTACAGCTTCTTTTGATCTGCAGTCATCTCTGACCTTGGGATCTTCTTGCCATCTGCATCAACTGGACGCTCATAGCCATCCACAATAATATCCCAGAGATCTGCATCGAAACCCAGAAAGAAACTTTCCAGTCTATCTTTCCAATATTCGAACTTTGACCGTCGAACATAGGAGGCTTTGCATTGTAACCATCTCTTTGAGTTTCACTGGTGGTGGCAGCCATTGTTTTTCACACCGGCCCGGATCACTGAACACTGTTAGGTGTGGTAATCAGAACTTGCGCTCTGATACCAATTGAAGGTATGAAAAACGGTAGAAAGGGGGGGGGTTTGAATAACGTTTTCAGAACAAAACTTCCACCTTAAAGATTTTGACAAATCTTTCGAGAACTTAAGTGCTAAAGATAAGAGATAGAAAAGCACACAAGTATTTTATCCTGGTTCACTTGATAAATCCCTCAAGCTAATCCAGTCCACCCGTTAAGGTGATTTCTTCCTTCTTAGAATGAAGGCAATCCACTAATCAGGTAAGAGTTACAACTGCACTTGAAACCTACAAGTGACTAACAATTACACTGACTTAGCTCACACTAAGATTCACTCTCTTAGTCTTCTCTAGGATCCGATCAACCTTGATCTCCTAAAGGAATCACCACTAAGATTCACTCTCTTAGTCTTCTCTAGGATCCGATCAAACTTGATCTCCTAAAGGAACTAAACAAACTGTTTATCAAGGGAAATGTTTACAAGAGATTTGCTTCTAAAAAGCTAATAGTAAACACAATGAATTTCAGATGAAAGAAAGCTTAGAATATTTTGAATATCTTGCGCGTGTGTATTGCTTCTTCTTAGTTTCTTGCTTCTGGACTTCAGAGTTTCCACTATTCAGCTTCTGGATCTTCAGAGTCTTCTACACCATCAGAACATCTGAACCTTCAGTGTTTCTTGGTTATCAGAACTTCTGGATCTTCAGAGCTTCTAGCGACTGAGTCCACATCAGAGTTTGTATAGCTTCAGAACTTCTGAAGCTTTTCCACTGTTCATACTGAACATGGTGAATGCGAAAGCGTTGCTTGGGTTACCCTTTATGCACAGTGCTTCTGATTTGTGGAGATTGAGTTGAGGTCAGAGCCTGTAAATAGCACACTCAGAAAAAACACGTTAGAGTACCACAATTGTTCATATCAAAAGGTTAACTTGTAATCATCAAAACATAGAGTTGTACTACTAGATCAAACTTGATCTTACATGAATGAATGAGTGAATGAATGAATGAGTGAGCGAGTCTGGTGACCCGTCACGTGTCTCGCCATACGTTACGTCGCCCTTTCACGCACGTTTCCAATGCTTAAGTCTGAGTTTCGTGTGAACAACCTTGAGAGTGTGCTGGGTATAACTAGGACTTTTGCTCAGTCCCCAATCTTGGAATGACGCTTTGTTTACACACTTTTCCCGTAAGATCAGGTGTGGCCCCGCCAGCCTTATTAGGTGGGGACTTATGGTGGCTCGGGACCCAATGGCCATGTGGGTTTCCCAAGGCTTGGCCTAGTTAAAAATGCTCGCCCGCGTTTCGGGGAGGCTTTACTCGCCCATATTTCGGGGAAGTTCTTGGGATAAGAAGCTTTTCCGCACACGTCGCCAACATGTGGCTACGATCCGCGCCGGACTTTCCGGAGCGATCCCCAGACATCAAGGTCGTGTTGGGATCGCCACCTTCAGGGAATTGTTCCCACCGGGCTGCCGTCTCAACTCAGTTGAGGGTTAGGAGTATTGCTGAGAATATCCTTGTGTATTTGATTGTAAAAATATTTTACAATCGAGGGATGCCTCGTTAAAAAACTCTCGTGGTGGAGAAAAGAGTACATCTTTATTTTTGTCATAGTTCCTTCAATTCCTCGCCGCGCCCTTGTTTCTGTCGCCGGCCCTCTTGATCAGAGCA